>NW_027614753.1:0-22204 GCF_965212315.1 Lampetra planeri | reverse complement strand
GGTTCTGGGTTTAAGATGTAGCTGGTTTTAAGATGGTTTAGGTTTAAGATGTAGCTGGTTTTAAGATGGTTCTGGGTTTAAGATGTAGCTGGTTTTAAGATGATTCTGGGTTTAAGATGTAGCTGGTTTTAAGATGGTTCTGGGTTTAAGATGTAGCTGGTTTTAAGATGGTTCTGGGTTTAAGATGTAGCTGGTTTTAAGATGATTCTGGGTTTAAGATGTAGCTGGTTTTAAGATGATTCTGGGTTTAAAATGTAACTGGTTTTAAGATGATTCTGGGTTTAAGATGTAGCTGGTTTTAAGATGATTCTGGGTTTAAGATGTAGCTGGTTTTAAGATGGTTCTGGGTTTAAGATGTAGCTGGTTTTTAAGATGATTCTGGGTTTAAGATGTAGCTGGTTTTAAGATGATTCTGGGTTTAAGATGTAACTGGTTTTAAGATGGTTCTGGGTTTAAGATGTAGCTGGTTTTAAGATGGTTCTGGGTTTAAGATGTAACTGGTTTTAAGATGATTCTGGGTTTAAGATGTAGCTGGTTTTAAGATGGTTCTGGGTTTAAGATGAGCCTGGTTTAAGATGTAGCTGGTTTTGAGATGGTTCTGGGTTTAAGATGTAGCTGGTTTTAAGTTGATTCTGGCTTCAAAATGAACCTGGTTTAAGATGTAGCTGGTTTTAAGATGATTCTGGGTTTAAAATGAGCCTGGTTTAAGATGTAGTTTGTCTAAAGATGTAACTGGTGGTAAGATGCAGCCGGTTTTAAGATGAGTCGCGTAGAATGTAGCTGGGTTTAAGAGGATTGTGGTTTAAGATGAACCTGGTTTGACATGTAGTTGGTTTGAAAATGCGCCCAGTTTAAGATGTAGTTGGGATTTAGATGATTCTGGGTTAAGATGTATCTGAGAGAGATGGGGAGAGAGATGGGGGAGAGAGATGGGGAGAGAGATGGGGGAGAGAGATGGGGGGAGAGATGGGAGAGAGATGGGGGAGAGAGATGGGGAGAGAGATGGGGAGAGAGATGGGGGGAGAGATGGGGGGAGAGATGGGAGAGAGATGGGGGAGAGAGATGGGGAGAGAGATGGGGGAGAGAGATGGGGAGAGAGAGATGGGGGAGAGAGATGGGTGAGAGAAATGGGGGAGAGAGATGGGGGAGAGAGATGGGGGAGAGAGATGGGGGAGAGAGATGGGGGAGAGAGATGGGGGAGAGAGATGGGGGAGAGAGATGGGGGAGAGAGATGGGGAGAGAGATGGGGGAGAGAGATGGGGGAGAGAGATGGGGGAGAGAGATGGGGAGAGAGATGGGGGGAGAGAGATGGGGGAGAGAGATGGGGAGAGAGATGGGGAGAGAGATGGGGGAGAGATGGGGGAGAGAGATGGGGGAGAGAGATGGGGAGAGAGATAGGGGAGAGATGGGGGAGAGAGATGGGAGAGAGATGGGGGAGAGAGATGGGGGAGAGAGATGGGGGAGAGAGATGGGGAGAGAGATGGGGAGAGAGATAGGGGAGAGATGGGGGAGAGAGATGGGAGAGAGATGGGGGAGAGAGATGGGGGAGAGAGATGGGGGAGAGAGATGGGAGAGAGATGGGGAGAGGATTGGAGAGAGATGGGGGAGAGATATGGGGGGAGAGATGGGGAGAGAGATGGGGGAGAGAGATGGGGGAGAGAGATGGGGAGAGAGATGGGGGAGAGATGGGGGAGAGAGATGGGGAGAGAGATGGGGAGAGAGATGGGGAGAGAGATGGGGAGAGAGATAGGGGAGATGGGGGAGAGAGATGGGAGAGAGATGGGGGAGAGAGATGGGGGGGAGAGATGGGGGAGAGATGGGAGAGAGATGGGGGAGAGAGATGGAGAGAGATGGGGAGAGAGATTGGGGGAGAGAGATGGGGAGAGAGATGGGGGAGAGAGATGGGGAGAGAGATGGGGAGAGAGATGGGGGAGAGAGATGGGGAGAGAGATGGGGGAGAGAGATGGGGGAGAGAGATGGGGGAGAGAGATGGGGGAGAGATGGGGGGAGAGAGATGGGGGGGGGGAGAGATGGGGAGAGAGATAGGGGAGAGATGGGGGAGAGAGATGGGAGAGAGATGGGGGAGAGAGATGGGGGAGAGAGATGGGGGAGAGAGATGGGGAGAGAGATGGGGGAGAGAGATAGGGGAGAGATGGGGGAGAGAGATGGGAGAGAGATGGGGGGAGAGATGGGGGAGAGAGATGGGGGAGAGAGATGGGGGAGAGAGATGGGGGAGAGGGATTGGAGAGAGATGGGGGAGAGATTTGGGGGGAGAGATGGGGAGAGAGATGGGGGAGAGAGATGGGGGAGAGAGATGGGGAGAGAGATGGGGGGAGAGATGGGGAGAGAGATGGGGAGAGAGATGGGGAGAGAGATGGGGAGAGAGATGGGGAGAGAGATAGGGGAGAGATGGGGGAGAGAGATGGGAGAGAGATGGGGGAGAGAGATGGGGGGAGAGATGGGGAGAGAGATGGGAGAGAGATGGGGGAGAGAGATGGGAGAGAGATGGGGGAGAGAGATATGGGAGAGAGATGGGGGAGAGAGATGGGGAGAGAGATGGGGGAGAGAGATGGGAGAGAGATGGGGAGAGAGATGGGGGAGAGAGATGGGGAGAGAGATGGGGGAGAGAGATGGGGAGAGAGATGGGGGAGAGAGATGGGGGAGAGAGATGGGGGAGAGATGGGGGGAGAGAGATGGGGAGAGATGGGGAGAGAGATGGGGGAGAGAGATGGGGAGAGAGATGGGGAGAGAGATGGGGGAGAGAGATGGGGAGAGCGATGGGGGGAGAGATGGGGGAGAGATGGGGGAGAGAGATGGGGGAGAGAGATGGGGAGAGAGATGGGGGCGAGAGATGGGGGAGAGAGATGGGGGAGAGATGGGGGGAGAGAGATGGGAGTGAGTGGGGGAGAGATGGGGGGAGCGATGGGGAGAGAGAGATGGGGGAGAGAGATGGGGGAGAGATGGGGGAGAGAGATGGGGGAGAGAGATGGGAGAGAGAGATGGGGGGAGAGATGGGGGGAGAGATGGGGGAGAGAGATGGGGGAGAGAGATGGGAGAGAGATGGGGAGGAGATGGGGGAGAGAGATGGGGAGAGAGATGGGGGAGAGAGATGGGGAGAGAGATGGGGGGAGAGATGGGGGAGAGAGATGGGGAGAGAGATGGGGAGAGATGGGGAGAGAGATGGGAGTGAGATGGGGGAGAGATGGGGGAGAGAGATGGGGAGAGAGAGATGGGGGAGAGAGATGGGGGAGAGATGGGGGAGAGATGGGGAGAGAGATGGGGGAGAGCGATGGGGAGAGAGATGGGGGAGGAGAGATGGGGGAGAGAGATGGGGGTGAGAGAGATGGGGGAGAGAGATGGGGGAGAGAGATGGGGGAGAGAGTGGGGTGAGAGAGATGGGGGAGAGAGATGGGGGGAGAGAGATGTGGGAGGAGATGGGGGAGAGAGATGGGGGAGAGAGATGGGAGAGGATGTGATGGTGGCAGTGATGGTAGCGATGGTGATGTAGGGACTGTGGTCTAGATGGTGTTGAAGGTTGTGATGATGGTTGTGATGGTGGTGATCATGTCCCATGATGATGGTGATGATGGTGATGATGGTGATGATGGTGATGATGGTGATGATGGTGATGAAGGTTGTGATGATGGTGATGATGGTGATGATGGTGATGATCATGTCCATGATGATGGTGATGATGGTGATGATGGTGATGAAGGTTGTGATGATGGTTGTGATGGTGGTGATCATGTCCATGATGATGGTGATGATGGTGATGTTGGTGATGATCATGCCCATGCATGATGGTGATGATGGTGATGATGGTGATGATGGCGATGATGGTGATGATGGTGATGATGGTGATGATGGTGATGAAGGTAGTGATGATGTTGATGATGGTGATGATCATGCCCATGATGATGGTGATGATGGTGATGATGGTGATGATGGTGATGAAGGTCTGTGATGATGTTGATGATGGTGATGATCATGCCCATGATGATGGTGATGATGGTGATGATGGTGATGATCATGCCCATGATGATGGTGATGATGGTGATGATGGTGATGATGGCGATGATGGTGATGATGGTGATGATGGTGATGATGGTGATGAAGGTTGTGATGATGTTGATGATGGTGATGATCATGCCCATGATGCTGGTGATGATGGTGATGATGGTGATGATGGTGATGAAGGTTGTGATGATGTTGATGATGGTGATGATCATGCCCATGATGATGGTGATGATGGTGATGATGGTGATGATGGCGATGATGGAGATGAAGGTTGTGATGATGGTGGTGATGATGGTGATGATAGTGATGACCACGTCCAAGATGATGGTGGTGACACACACAGAGACACACAGAGACACACAGAGACACACACACAGAGACACACACACAGAGACACACAGAGAGACACACACAGACACAGAGAGACACACAGAGAGACACACAGAGACACACACACAGAGACACACAGAGACACACACACAGAGACACACACACAGAGACACACACACAGAGACACACAGAGACACTCACACAGAGACACACAGAGACACACAGAGACACACACACAGAGACAGAGACACACAGAGACACACAGAGACACACAGAGACACACACACAGACACAGAGAGAGACACAGAGAGACACACAGAGACACACACAGAGACACACACAGAGACACACAGAGACACAGAGACACACAGAGACACACACACAGACACAGAGAGACACACAGAGAGACACACAGAGACACACACAGAGACACACACAGAGACACACAGAGACACACAGAGACACAGAGACACAGAGACACACACACACAGACACACACACACAGACACACACAGAGACACACACAGACACACACACCACACACACAGAGACACACAGAGAGACACACAGAGACACACAGACACACAGACACAAAGAGACACACACAGAGACACACACAGACACACAGACACACAGACACACACACACAGACACAAAGAGACACACACACAGAGACAGATCCCAGCCATCTGTCCAGCTAGTGCCTTAAATCCCCAAACTCCCGAGGGTGACTCCATCCACCATCACCATCATCATCACCATCATCATCACCATCATCATCACCATCATCATCACCATTATCATCACCATCATCAACACCATCATCACCATTATCATCACCATCATCATCACCATCATCACCATCATCATCACCATCATCATCACCATCATCATCACCATCATCACCATCATCATCACCATCATCATCACCATCATCATCACCATCATCATCACCATCATCACCATCATCATCACCATCATCATCACCATCATCATCACCATCATCACCATCATCATCACCATCATCATCACCATCATCATCACCATCATCATCATCACCATTATCATCATCACCATTATCATCATCACCATCATCATCACCATCATCATCACCATTATCATCACCATCATCATCACCATCATCACCATCATCACCATCATCATCACCATCATCATCACCATCATCATCACCATCATCATCAACACCATCATCATCACCATCATCATCACCATCATCACCATCATCATCACCATCATCATCACCATCATCATCAACACCATCATCATCAACATCATCATCACCATCATCACCATTATCATCAACATCATCATCACAATCATCATCATCACCATCACAATCATCATCATCATCACCATCATCACCATCATCATCATCACAATCATCATCAACACCATCATCATCTTCATAGTCATAATCATTACCATAATCATCATCATCATCACCATCATCATAATCATCAGAATCATCACCATCATCATCATCACAATCATCATCATCAACACCATCATCATCTTCATAGTCATAATCATTACCATAATCAACATCATCATCACCACCATCAACATCATCATACTCATCATCATCATAATCATCATGACGATGATGATGATGATGATCGTGATGATGATTCATAATCATCGTGATGATGTTTCAAGATCCATGATGATGATCCATGATCATGATGAAGATCCATGATGATGATTGTGATGATTGTGACTGATCGTGGCTGATGATGACGACGCTTTGTGATTGTCAGAGGCCAACAAATAAACAGCCTGGAGATGGGGTCTCTGTGTGTGTCACTGTGTGTGTCTGTGTGTGTGTCTGTGTGTGTGTGTGTCACTGTGTGTGTCACTGTGTGTCTGTGTGTGTGTGTGTTACTGTGTGTGTGTGTCACTGTGTGTGTCACTGTGTCTGTGTGTGTGTCTGTGTGTGTGTGTGTCACTGTGTGTGTCTGTGTGTGTGTCTGTGTGTGTGTGTGTTACTGTGTGTGTGTGTGTCACTGTGTGTGTCACTGTGTCTGTGTGTGTGTCTGTGTCTGTGTGTGTCACTGTGTGTGTCTGTGTGTGTGTCTGTGTGTGTGTGTGTTACTGTGTGTGTGTGTGTCACTGTGTGTCTGTGTGTGTGTCTGTGTCTGTGTGTGTCACTGTGTGTGTCTGTGTGTGTGTCTGTGTGTGTGTGTCACTGTGTGTGTGTGTGTTACTGGTGTGTGTGTGTCACTGTGTGTGTCACTGTGTCTGTGTGTGTGTCTGTGTGTGTGTGTGTTACTGTGTGTGTCTGTGTGTGTGTCTGTGTCACTGTGTGTGTGTGTGTGTGTCTGTGTCTGTGTGTGTCACTGTGTGTGTCTGTGTGTGTGTCTGTGTGTGTGTGTGTTACTGTGTGTGTGTGTTACTGTGTGTGTCTGTGTGTGTCACTGTCTCTGTGTGTGTCACTGTGTGTGTCTGTGTGTGTGTCTGTGTGTGTGTGTGTTACTGTGTGTGTGTGTCACTGTCTCTGTGTGTGTGTCTGTGTGTGTGTCTGTGTGTGTGTCTGTGTGTGTGTGTGTCACTGTCTCTGTGTGTGTCACTGTGTGTGTGTCACTGTGTGTGTCTGTGTGTGTGTGTGTCACTGTGTGTGTGTCTGTGTGTGTGTGTGTGTCACTGTGTGTGTGTGTCACTGTGTGTGTCACTGTGTCTGTGTGTGTGTCTGTGTGTGTGTGTGTTACTGTGTGTGTCTGTGTGTGTGTCTGTGTGTGTGTGTGTCACTGTGTGTGTCTGTGTGTGTGTCTGTGTGTGTGTGTTACTGTGTGTGTGTGTGTCACTGTGTGTGTCACTGTGTCTGTGTGTGTGTCTGTGTGTGTGTGTCACTGTCTGTGTGTGTGTGTGTCTGTGTGTGTGTCTGTGTGTGTCTGTGTGTGTGTCTGTGTGTGTGTGTGTGTTACTGTGTGTGTGTCACTGTGTGTGTGTCACTGTGTGTGTCACTGTGTGTGTGTCTGTGTCACTGTGTCACTGTGTGTGTCTGTGTGTGTGTCTGTGTGTGTGTTACTGTGTCTGTGTGTGTGTCACTGTGTCTGTGTGTGTGTCTGTGTGTGTGTGTGTCTGTGTGTCTGTGTGTGTGTCTGTGTGTGTGTGTGTGTCTCTGTGTGTGTCTGTGTGTGTGTCTGTGTGTGTGTGTGTCACTGTGTCTGTGTGTGTGTGTGTGTCTGTGTGTGTGTCTGTGTGTGTGTGTGTGTCTCTGTGTGTGTCTGTGTGTGTGTCTGTGTGTGTGTCTGTGTGTGTGTGTCTGTGTGTGTGTGTCTGTGTGTGTGTCTGTGTGTGTGTCTGTGTCTGTGTGTGTCACTGTGTGTGCGTCACTGTGTGTGTCTGTGTGTGTGTGTCTGTGTGTGTGTCTGTGTGTGTGTCTGTGTGTGTCACTGTGTGTGTGTGTGTGTCTGTGTGTGTCACTGTGTGTGTGTCACTGTGTGTGTCTGTGTGTGTGTCTGTGTGTGTGTCTGTGTCTGTGTGTGTGTCTGTGTGTGTCACTGTGTGTGTGTCACTGTGTGTGTCTGTGTGTGTGTCTGTGTCTGTGTGTGTCACTGTCTGTGTCTGTGTCACTGTGTCACTGTGTGTGTCACTGTGTGTCTGTGTCTGTGTGTGTCTGTGTCTGTGTGTGTCACTGTGTGTGTGTCACTGTGGTGTGTCTGTGTGTGTGTCTGTGTCTGTGTGTGTCACTGTGTGTGTGTCACTGTGTGTGTCTGTGTGTGTGTCTGTGTGTGTGTCTGTGTCTGTGTGTGTGTCTGTGTGTGTCACTGTGTGTGTGTCACTGTGTGTGTCTGTGTGTGTGTCTGTGTCTGTGTGTGTCACTGTCTGTGTCTGTGTCACTGTGTCACTGTGTGTGTCACTGTGTGTCTGTGTCTGTGTGTGTCTGTGTCTGTGTGTGTCACTGTGTGTGTGTCACTGTGTGTGTCTGTGTGTGTGTCTGTGTCTGTGTGTGTCACTGTGTGTGTCTGTGTCACTGTGTCACTGTGTGTGTCACTGTGTGTCTGTGTCTGTGTGTGTGACTGTGTCTGTGTGTGTCACTGTGTGTGTGTCACTGTATGTGTCACTGTGTGTGTCACTGTGTGTGTGTCACTGTGTGTGTCTGTGTGTGTCTGTGTGTGTCTGTGTGTGTGTCTGTGTGTGTGTGTCACTGTGTGTGTGTCACTGTGTGTGTGTCTGTGTCTGTGTGTGTGTCTGTGTCTGTGTGTGTCACTGTCGTGTCTGTGTCACTGTGTCACTGTGTGTGTCACTGTGTGTCTGTGTCTGTGTGTGTGTCTGTGTCTGTGTGTGTCACTGTGTGTGTGTCACTGTGTGTGTCACTGTGTGTGTCACTGTGTGTGTGTCACTGTGTGTGTCTGTGTGTGTCTGTGTGTGTGTGTCTGTGTGTGTGTGTCACTGTGTGTGTCACTGTGTGTGTCTGTTGTGTGTGTCTGTGTCTGTGTGTGTCACTGTGTCACTGTGTGTGTCACTGTGTGTCTGTGTCTGTGTGTGTGTCTGTGTCTGTGTGTGTCACTGTGTGTGTGTCACTGTGTGTGTCTGTGTGTGTGTCTGTGTCTGTGTGTGTCACTGTCTGTGTCACTGTGTCACTGTGTCACTGTGTGTGTCACTGTGTGTCTGTGTCTGTGTGTGTGTCTGTGTCTGTGTGTGTCACTGTGTGTGTCTGTGTGTGTGTCTGTGTCTGTGTATGTCACTGTCTGTGTCACTGTGTCACTGTGTGTGTCACTGTGTGTCTGTGTCTGTGTGTGTCACTGTGTGTGTGTCACTGTGTGTGTCTGTGTGTGTGTCTGTGTGTGTGTGTCTGTGTGTGTGTGTCAGTGTGTCTGTGTGTGTCTATGTGTGTGTCTGTGTGTGTGTGTGTCTGTGTGTGTCTGTGTGTGTCTATGTGTGTGTCTGTGTGTGTCTATGTGTGTGTCTGTGTGTGTGTGTGTCTGTGTGTGTGTGGTGTCTGTGTGTGTGTGTGTCTGTGTGTGTCTGTGTGTGTCTCTGTGTGTGTCTGTGTGTGTGTGTGTCTGTGTGTGTGTGTGTCTGTGTGTGTCTGTGTGTGTCTATGTGTGTGTCTGTGTGTGTCTATGTGTGTGTCTGTGTGTGTGTGTGTCTGTGTGTGTGTGTGTCTGTGTGTGTGTCTGTGTCTGTGTGTGTGTGTGTCTGTGTGTGTCTGTGTGTGTCTGTGTCTGTGTGTGTGTGTGTCTGTGTGTGTGTGTGTCTGTGTGTGTGTGTGTCTGTGTGTGTGTGTGTGTGTCTGTGTGTGTGTGTGTCTGTGTGTGTGTGTCAGTGTGTCTGTGTGTGTCTATGTGTGTGTCTGTGTGTGTGTGTCTGTGTGTGTCTGTGTGTGTCTATGTGTGTGTCTATGTGTGTGTCTGTGTGTGTGTGTGTCTGTGTGTGTGTGTGTCTGTGTGTGTGTGTGTCTGTGTGTGTCTGTGTGTGTCTCTGTGTGTCTCTGTGTGTGTGTCTCTGTGTGTGTGTGTGTCTCTGTGTGTGTCTGTGTGTGTCTGTGTCTGTGTGTGTCTGTGTGTGTCTGTGTGTGTGTGTCTCTGTGTGTGTCTGTGTGTGTGTGTTGCCACCCACCCCCTCGTGTGCCGTGCCGGCCTTTATAGGTGCTCGCTAACAGCACTTGTCCCTACAGTCTGTTAAGGCTATACGGGGGATCTTTGTCTTTGTGTGTGAGTCTGTGTGTGTGTGTGTCACTGTGTGTGTGTGTCTGTGTGTGTCTGTGTGTGTGTGTGTCTGTGTGTATGTCTGTGTGTGTCTCTGTGTGTGTCTGTGTGTGTGTCTGTGTGGGTGTCTGTGTGTGGCTGTGTGTGTGTCTGTGTGTGTGTCTGTGTGTGTGTCCTGTGTGTATGTCTGTGTCTATGTGTGTGTGTGTGTGTCACTGTGTGTGTGTGTCACTGTGTGTGTCTTTGTCACTGTGTGTGTGTGTCACTGTGTGTGTGTGTGTCTGTGTCACTGTGTGTGTGTTTGTCTGTGTGTCTGTTTCACTGTGTGTGTGTGTCTGTGTCACTGTGTGTCTGTGTCACTGTGTGTGTGTGTGTCACTGTGTGTGTCTGTGTCACTGTGTGTCTGTGTCACTGTGTGTGTCACTGTGTGTGTGTGTCTGTGTGTGTGTCTGTGTCTATGTGTGTGTGTCACTGTGTGTGTGTCACTGTGTGTCTGTGTGTGTGTGTGTCTGTGTGTGTGTCTGTGTGTGTGTCTGTGTTTGTGTCTGTGTCTGTGTGTGTCTGTGTGTGTGTCTGTGTGTGTCTGTGTGTGTGTCTGTGTGTGTGTCTGTGTGTGTGTCTGTGTGTGTCTGTGTGTGTGTCTGTGTGTGTCTGTGTGTGTGTCTGTGTGTGTCTGTGTGTGTGTCTGTGTGTGTGGTCTGTGTGTGTGTCTGTGTGTGTCTGTGTGTGTGTCTGTGTGTGTGTCTGTGTGTGTCTGTGTGTGTGTGTGTCTGTGTGTGTGTGTCTGTGTGTGTGTGTCTGTGTGTGTCTGTGTGTGTGTCTGTGTGTGTGTCTGTGTGTGTCTGTGTGTGTGTCTGTGCGTGTGTCTGTGCGTGTGCCTGTGTGTGTCTGTGTGTGTGTCTGTGTGTGTCTGTGTGTGTGTCTGTGTGTGTGTCTGTGTGTGTCTGTGTGTGTGTCTGTGTGTGTGTCTGTGTGTGTCTGTGTGTGTGTCTGTGTGTGTGTGTCTGTGTGTGTCTGTGTGTGTGTGTGTCCTGTGTGTGTGTGTCTGTGTGTGTGTCTGTGTGTGTCTGTGTGTGTGTCTGTGTGTGTGTGTCTGTGTGTGTGTGTCTGTGTGTGTCTGTGTGTGTGTGTGTCTGTGTGTGTGTGTCTGTGTGTGTGTGTCTGTGTGTGTGTGTCTGTGTGTGTGTGTCTGTGTGTGTGTCTGTGTGTGTGTGTCTGTGTGTGTCTGTGTGTGTGTCTGTGTGTGTGTGTCTGTGTGTGTGTGTCTGTGTGTGTGTCTGTGTGTGTGTGTGTCTGTGTGTGTGTGTCTGTGTGTGTGTCTGTGTGTGTGTGTGTCTGTGTGTGTGTCTGTGTGTGTGTGTCTGTGTGTGTGTGTGTCTGTGTGTGTCTGTGTGTGTGTGTGTGTGTCTGTGTGTGTGTGTCTGTGTGTGTGTGTCTGTGTGTGTGTGTCTGTGTGTGTGTGTCTGTGTGTGTCTGTGTGTCTGTGTGTGTCTGTGTGTCTGTGTGTGTGTGTGTCTGTGTGTGTGTCTGTGTGTGTGTCTGTGTGTGTGTCTGTGTGTGTGTGTCTGTGTGTGTGTGTGTCTGTGTGTGTGTGTGTCTGTGTGTGTGTCTGTGTGTGTGTGTGTCTGTGTGTGTGTGTCTGTGTGTGTGTCTGTGTGTGTGTGTGTCTGTGTGTGTGTGTGTCTGTGTGTGTGTGTGTCTGTGTGTGTGTGTGTGTGTCTGTGTGTGTGTCTGTGTGTGTGTCTGTGTGTGTGTGTGTCTGTGTGTGTGTGTGTCTGTGTGGTGTGTGTGTCTGTGTGTGTGTGTATCTGTGTGTATGTGTGTGTGTCTGTGTGTGTGTCTGTGTGTGTGTCTGTGTGTGTGTCTGTGTGTGTGTGTGTCCTGTGTGTGTGTGTGTCTGTGTGTGTGTGTGTCTGTGTGTGTGTGTGTCTGTGTGTATGTGTGTGTGTCTGTGTGTGTGTCTGTGTGTGTGTCTGTGTGTGTCTGTGTCTGTGTGTATGTGTGTGTGTCTGTGTGTGTGTCTGTGTGTGTGTGTCTGTGTGTGTGTGTGTCTGTGTGTATGTGTGTGTGTGTCTGTGTGTGTGTGTCTGTGTGTGTCTGTGTGTGTGTGTGTCTGTGTGTGTGTCTGTGTGTGTGTCTGTGTGTGTCTGTGTGTGTGTCTGTGTGTGTGTCTGTGTGTGTGTGTGTCTGTGTGTGTGTCTGTGTGTCTGTGTGTGTGTATGTGTGCGTGTGTCTGTGTGTGTGTGTCTGTGTGTGTGTGTGTATGTGTGCGTGTGTCTGTGTGTGTGTGTGTCTGTGTGTGTGTCTGTGTGTGTGTGTGTCTGTGTGTCTGTGTGTGTGTCTGTGTGCGTGTGTCTGTGTGTGTCTGTGTGTGTGTCTGTGTGTGTGTGTGTGTGTGTCTGTGTGTGTGTGTGTGTCTGTGTGTGTGTCTGTGTGTGTCTGTGTGTGTGTCTGTGTGTCTGTGTGTGTGTCTGTGTGTCTGTGTGTGTGTGTGTGTCTGTGTGTCTGTGTGTGTGTCTGTGTGTGTGTGTCTGTGTGTGTGTCTGTGTGTGTGTGTGTGTGTCTGTGTGTGTGTCTGTGTGTGTGTCTGTGTGTGTGTCTGTGTGTGTGTGTGTGTCTGTGTGTGTGTCTGTGTGTCTGTGTGTGTGTCTGTGTGTGTGTGTCTGTGTGTGTGTCTGTGTGTGTGTCTGTGTGTGTCTGTGTGTGTCTGTGTGTGTGTCTGTGTGTGTGTATTTCGTGCCATCAGACACTCCACTCCCACAACTCCCAACTGGTGATGTGACACTTGTGGAGAAAGGGGGCGTGGTCTCCATATGGCTGGGCGTGGTCTACCCCCCCACCCACCCTCAGGGAGGAGGGTGTCGTCACACCCCCGACGCGTGGCATTGGCTACCCACAACCTGGGGGCGTGGCCAAACCACCCCCCCCTCCGGCTCAGCCTGACCACGCCCCCTGGGGTGTGATTGGCCCCGCCCACCAAGCCGGGGCTATATAAAGCCTCGGCTCTACGGCACTTGGCTCACTCACAGAGGTGGCGCTGTGGTGTTGGGATCGTTTGGTCCGGTTTAGGTCGGATTTAGGTCGGATTTTGGTCGGATTAGGTCGGTTTAAGTCGGGTTTGGACCAAGATTCCCATTGAAGGACTAGTTTGGATGGGGTGAGGTTTGGGTCGGGTTTAGCTCGGGTTTAGATCAGATTTAGGTCGGATTTAGGTCGGATTTAGGTCGGATTTAGGTCGGGTTTGGACCAAGATTCCCATTGAAGGAGTCGTTTGGACGGGGTAAGGTTTGGGTCGGGTTTAGGTCAGGTTTAGCGTGGGTTTAGGTCGGATTTAGGCCTGATTTAGGTCGGATTTAGGCCTGATTTAAGTCGGATTTAGGTCGGATTTAGGTCGGATTTAGGCCTGATTTAGGCCTGATTTAAGTCGGATTTAGGTCGAATTTAGGCCTGATATAGGCCTGATTTACGCCTGATTTACGCCTGATTTAGGTCGAATTTAGGTCGGATTTAGGTCTGATTTAGGTCGGATTTAGGCCTGATTTAGGCCTGATTTAAGTCGGATTTAGGTCGAATTTAGGCCTGATATAGGCCTGATTTACGCCTGATTTACGCCTGATTTAGGTCGAATTTAGGTCGGATTTAGGCCTGATTTAGGTCGAATTTAGGTCGGATTTAGGCCTGACTTAGACCTCATTTAGGCCTAATTTAGGCCTGACTTAGGCCTGACTTAGGCCTGACTTAGACCGAGGTTTTCGCGGCTTTCCTGCCATGGAAGCCTTCGCCGCCGTCCGAGCTCCAGTCGGCGTCCCGGCGGGTAGGAGACACTCGGCCGGCGGGGGTGGAGGAGGAGGAGGTGGAGGAGGAGGTGGAGGAGGAGGTGGTGGTGGACGAGGTGGACTTGGTGGTGGAGTCAGTGGTGGAGCATCATCATCATCAACAACAACAACAACAGCGGCGGCAGCAGCGGTAGCAGGAGGTTTAGCGAGAGCTGTCGGTAACGACTCTGAAACGGATTCCGGTCACCGCGGGGATTTGGTTCGTTGGGGGTCCCGTTGGGGGGGGGCCGAGGGGGACAGCGGTGGGGGGGGGGGGCCCCCCCCACCCCGCCCCCCCCCCTCACCCCCGAGTGGCCGAGCTGGAGCGGGAGACGCGGCGACTGGCGTACGCGGTGGAGGAACTACGGGGCGAGAACGCCGAGCTCAGAGGGGCTCACTCTCGACTGGCACGACAGGTTTGTGGGGGGGGGGGGGGCTGGGGGGGGCTAGGGGGGGGGCTAGGGGGGGGCTAGGGGGGGGCTGGGGGGGGGCTGGGGGGGGGGCTGGGGGGGGGGCTAGGGGGGGCTGGGGGGGGGCTAGGGGGGGCTGGGGGGGGCTAGGGGGGGCTGGGGGGGGCTAGGGGGGGATTGGAGGGAGATTGGGGGGGGGGCAGGGGGGGCGAGGCGGGGGTAGACAACGCACTATACACTACACTATACACTACACTACTATACACTACACTATACACTACACTACTATACACTACACTATACACTACACTACTATACACTACACTATACACTACACTACTATACACTACACTATACACTACACTACTATACACTACACTATACACTACACTACTATACACTACACTATACACTACACTTCTATACACTACACTATACACTACACTATACACTACACTTCTATACACTACACTATACACTACACTTCTATACACTACACTATACACTACACTATACACTACACTTCTATGCACTACACTACACTTCTATACACTACACTATACACTACTATACACTACTATACACTACACTATACACTACACACTATACACTACACTACTATACACTACACTATACACTACACACTATACACTACACTACTATACACTACACTACTATACACTACACTACTATACACTACACTATACACTACACACTATACACTACACTACTATACACTACACACTATACACTACTATACACTACACTACTATACACTACACTACTATACACTACACTATACACTACACACTATACACTACACTACTATACACTACACTATACACTACACTACTATACACTACACTACTATACACTACACTTCTATACACTACACTATACACTACACACTATACACTACACTACTATACACTACACACTATACACTACTATACACTACACTATACACTACACACTATACACTACACACTATACACTACACTACTATACACTACACTATACACTACACACTATACACTACACTACTATACACTACACTACTATACACTACACTTCTATACACTACACTATACACTACACACTATACACTACACTACTATACACTACACACTATACACTACTATACACTACACTATACACTACACACTATACACTACACTACTATACACTACACTACTATACACTACACTATACACTACACTTCTATACACTACACTTCTATACACTACACTATACACTACACTACACACTACACTATACACTACACTACTACTACACACTACACTACACACTACACTACACTACACAGTACACTACACACTACAATACACACTACACTACACACTACTACTACACACTACTACTACACACTACACTACACACTACACTACACACTACACTATACACTACACTACACACTACACTATACACTACGCTACACACTACGCTACACACTGCACAGTACACTACACACTACAATACACACTACAATACACACTACACTACACACTACGCTACACACTACGCTACACACTGCACAGTACACTACACACTACAATACACACTACAATACACACTACACTACACACTACGCTACACACTACGCTACACACTGCACAGTACACTACACACTACAATACACACTACAATACACACTACACTACACACTACGCTACACACTACTACTACACACTACACTACACACTACACTACACACTACGCTACACACTACGCTACACACTGCACTACACACTACACTACACACTACACTACACACTACACTACACTCTACACTACACACTACACTACACACTACGCTACACACTACGCTACACACTGCACTACACACTACACTACACACTACACTACACACTACACTACACACTACGCTACACACTACGCTACACACTGCACTACACACTACACTACACACTACACTACACACTACTACTACACACTACACTACACTACACACTACACACTACACTACACACTACACTACACACTACACTACACACTACACACTACACTACACACTACACACTACACTACACTATACACTACACTACACTACACACTACACTACACACTACACACTACACTACACACTACACTACACGACTACACTACACACTACAGCTATACACTACACTACACTCTACACTACACACTACACTATACACTACACTACACACTACACTATACACTACACTACACACTACACTACACACTACACTATACACTACACTACACACTACACTATACACTACACTACACACTACACTATACACTACACTATACACTACACTATACACTAGCACTATACACTACACTACACACTACTACTACACACTACACTACACACTACACTACACACTACACTACACACTACACTACACACTACACTATACACTACTCACTACACTATACACTACACTACACACTACACTATACACTACACTACACACTACACTACACTACACACTACACTACACACTACTCACACTACACTACACTACACTACACACTACACTACACACTACACTACTCACTACACTACACACTACTACACACTACACACTACACTACACACTACACTACACACTACACTACACTACACACTACACACTACACTACACACTACACTACACACTACACTACACACTACACTACACACTACACTACACACTACACTACACACTACACTACACACTACACTACACACTACACTACACACTACACTACACACTACTACTACACTACACACTACACTACACACTACACTACACACTACACTACACACTACACTACACACTACACTACACACTACACTACACACTACACTACACACTACACTACACACTACACTACACACTACACTACACACTACACTACACACTACACTACACACTACACTACACACTACACTACACACTACACTACACACTACACTACACACTACTACTACACACTACACTACACACTACACTACACACTACACTACACACTACACTATACACTACACTACACTACACACTACTCTACACACTACACTACACACTACACTATACACTACACTACACACTACACTACACACTACACTACACTACACACTACACACTACACTACACACTACACTACACACTACACTACACACTACACTACACACTACACACTACACTACACACTACACACTACACTACACACTACACACTACACTATACACTACACACTACACTACACACTACACTACACACTACACTACACACTACACTACACACTACACTACACACTACACTACACACTACACTACACACTACACACTACACTACACACTACACTATACACTACACACTACACTATACACTACACACTACACTACACACTACACTACACACTACACACTACACTACACACTACACACTACACTACACACTACACACTACACTATACACTACACACTACACTACACACTACACTACACACTACACTACACACTACACTATACACTACACTACACACTACACTACACACTACACTACACACTACACTATACACTACTACTACACACTACACTACACACTACACTACACACTACACTACACACTACACTATACACTACACTATACACTACACTATACACTACACAATACACTACACACTACACTACACACTACACTATACACTACACTACACACTACACTACACACTACACTACACACTACACTACACACTACACTACACACTACACTACACACTACACTACACACTACACTACACACTACACTACACACTACACTACACACTACACTACACACTACTACTACACACTACACTACACACTACACTATACACTACACTACACACTACACTACACACTACACTACACACTACACACTACACACTACACACTACACTACACACTACACACTACACACTACACTACACACTACACTACACACTACACTACACACTACACTACACACTACACTACACACTACACTACACACTACACACTACACACTACACTACACACTACACTACACACTACACTACACACTACACTACACACTACACTACACACTACACTACACACTACACTACACACTACACTACACACTACACTACACACTACACTACACACTACACTACACACTACACTACACACTACACTACACACTACACTACACACTACTACTACACACTACACTACACACTACACTACACACTACACTACACACTACACTACACACTACACTACACACTACACTACACACTACACTACACACTACACTACACACTACACTACACACTACACTACACACTACTACTACACACCACACTACACTACACACTACACTACACACTACACTACACACTACACTACACACTACACTACACACTACACTACACACTACACTACACACTACACTATACACTACACTACACACTACACTACACTACACACTACACTACACACTACACACTACACTACACTACACACTGCACTACACAATACACTACTCACTACACTACACACTACACACTACACTACACACTACACTATACACTACACTACTCACTACACTACACACTACACACTACACTACACACTACACTACACACTACACTACACACTACACTACACACTACACTACACACTACACTACACACTACTACTACACACTACACTACACACTACACTACACACTACACTACACACTACACTATACACTACACTACACTACACACTACACTACACACTACACTACACACTACACTATACACTACACTACACACTACACTACACACTACACTACACTACACACTACACACTACACTACACACTACACTACACACTACACTACACACTACACTACACACTACACACTACACTACACACTACACACTACACTACACACTACACACTACACTATACACTACACACTACACTACACACTACACTACACACTACACTACACACTACACTACACACTACACTACACACTACACTACACACTACACACTACACTACACACTACACACTACACTATACACTACACACTACACTACACACTACACTACACACTACACACTACACTACACACTACACACTACACTACACACTACACACTACACTATACACTACACACTACACTACACACTACACTACACACTACACTACACACTACACTACACACTACACTATACACTACACTACACACTACACTACACACTACACTACACACTACACTATACACTACTACTACACACTACACTACACACTACACTACACACTACACTACACACTACACTATACACTACACTATACACTACACTATACACTACACAATACACTACACACTACACTACACACTACACTATACACTACACTACACACTACACTACACACTACACTACACACTACACTACACACTACACTACACACTACACTACACACTACACTACACACTACACTACACACTACACTACACACTACACTACACACTACACTACACACTACTACTACACACTACACTACACACTACACTATACACTACACTACACACTACACTACACACTACACTACACACTACACACTACACACTACACACTACACTACACACTACACACTACACACTACACTACACACTACACTACACACTACACTACACACTACACTACACACTACACTACACACTACACTACACACTACACTACACACTACACACTACACACTACACTACACACTACACTACACACTACACTACACACTACACTACACACTACACTACACACTACACTACACACTACACTATACACTACTACTACACACTACACTACACACTACACTACACACTACACTACACACTACACTACACACTACACTACACACTACACTACACACTACACTACACACTACTACTACACACTACACTACACACTACACTACACACTACACTACACACTACACTACACACTACACTACACACTACACTACACACTACACTACACACTACACTACACACTACACTACACACTACACTACACACTACTACTACACACCACACTACACTACACACTACACTACACACTACACTACACACTACACTACACACTACACTACACACTACACTACACACTACACTACACACTACACTACACACTACACTACACACTACACACTACACTACACTACACACTGCACTACACAATACACTACTCACTACACTACACACTACACACTACACTACACACTACACTATACACTACACTACTCACTACACTACACACTACACACTACACTACACACTACACTACACACTACACTACACACTACACTACACACTACACTACACACTACACACTACACTACACTACACACTACACTACACTACACACTACACTACACACTACACTACACACTACACTACACACTACACTACACACTACACACTACACTACACACTACACTACACACTACTACTACACACTACACACTACACTACACACTACACACTACACTACACACTACACTACACACTACACACTACACTACACACTACACTACACACTACACTATGCACTACACTACACACTACACTACACACTACACTACACACTACACTACACACTACACTACACACTACACTACACACTACACTACACTACACACTACACTATACACTACACTACACTACACACTACACTACACACTACACTACACACTACACTATACACTACACTACACACTACACTACACACTACACTACACACTACACACTACACACTACACTACACACTACACTACACACTACACTACACACTACACTATACACTACACTACACACTACACACTACACTACACTACACACTACACTACACTATACACTACACTACACTACACACTACACTACACACTACACACTACACTACACACTACACTACACACTACACACTACACTATACACTACACTACACACTACACACTACACACTACACTACACACTACACTACACTCTACACTACACTACACTACACACTACACTACACACTACACTACACTACACACTACACACTACACTACACACTACACTACACTACACACTACACTACACTACACTACACTACACACTACACACTACACTACACACTACACTACACTACACACTACACTACTACACTACACTACACTACACACTACACACTACACTACACTACACACTACACTACACTACACACTACACTACACTACACACTACACTACACTATACACTACACACTACACTACACTACACACTACACTACACACTACACTACACACTACACTACACACTACACTACACACTACACTACACACTACACTACACACTACTACTACACACTACACTACACTACACACTACACTACACTACACACTACACTACACTACACACTACACTACACGCTACACACTACACTACACACTACACTACACACTACACTACACACTACGCTACACACTACACTACACACTACACTACACACTACACTACACACTACGCTACACACTACGCTACACACTGCACTACACACTACACTACACACTACACTACACACTACACTACACACTACGCTACACACTACGCTACACACTGCACTACACACTACACTACACACTACTACTACACACTACACTACACTACACACTACACTACACTACACACTACACTACACACTACACTACACACTACACACTACACTACACTACACACTACACTACACACTACGCTACACACTACGCTACACACTACACTACACACTACACTACACACTACACTACACACTACGCTACACACTGCACTACACACTACACTACACACTACACTACACACTACACTACACACTACACTACACACTACACTACACACTACACTACACACTACACTACACACTACACTAC
>NW_027614752.1:0-22257 GCF_965212315.1 Lampetra planeri | reverse complement strand
AACTGAAGAGGACCAGCTGCTGAGCTATAATGACCTGAGACACTTCCAAATCATCTGGAACATGGTGGATGACAAACGGAGGTGGGATATTAGCAGTAGGAGGGCACAGCAGATGGGGGGAGGATGGGCATATAGCAAGAAGCGCAGAATAGAAGCAGGAATCTAATGAGAGCGACTGCGGAGAATAAAATGTGACACTGACTAATAAGAATAAAGTGGATTAAAGCGAGTCGACCTCATCCTCTTCATCTTTCCACTACTCTTTCCTTCATGTATCTGTACAGTCAAGTATAATTATGGCATATAACAGCAGCTCAGAAGCAGCTGCCATCATTTATTTATGTGGTTTCAACTATATTCATCTATTCTAGTCACAGCCAGTACACAGATCTACACTCATGCTCACAGGATGGGAAGAAACAGGGATGATAGAAGGGTTTTCTAGGTGAATTTGTTTTCCTTTGTGAAGAAGGTATAGCCTGTTTATAGGTCCAGTGTTGTTCATTTTATGTATTTTTAGAGATTCCAGTTGAGTTAAGTTAAGTTAAGTTTTCCTTTGTTTTTTTATGAGAAAAAAATCAAAAATTGATAAGATAAAGAAAATGATTGTCAGGAAAAAAAATAAAGAATTTAACCTCTGATTTCCTATGATGGATTCATCTTAAATTGTAAAATATATCATTCCCATCTAATGTGTCGCCTTCGGCCACTCCTCCAGGGTGTGATCCCTACATCCCGGGTGAAGTTCCTGCTGCGCCTGCTCAGGGGCAGGCTGGAGGTGGACCTGGACAAAGACAAGTTGCTGTTCAAACACATGGGCTACGAGATGGAGCGACTGCACAGCGGGGGAGACGTGACCTTCCATGATGTGCTCAGGTGAGCAGCACACAGACATTCACATCTCCCTTGAGAACAAAACCGAACTGGATCGGAGAAAAAATGATTCATTCTAGACTCCGAGCTAGTGGATCACTCACTGTTAAATTAAAATTGTTCCTGCAGATCAGTCAGCTGTACAGAATGTCTCACTGCTTTGTTTGCATGTCCAGACAGAACACATTGGACCAAATATGTGTGTGTGTGTGTGTGTGTTCTCATGCAGCATGCTGTCGTATCGCTCCGTGGACATTAGAAAGTCCCTCCAGCTGGAGGAGCTGTTGGCCAGGGAACAGCTAGAGTACACGATTGAAGAGGAGGTTGCCAAGCAGACCATCCGCATGTGGCTGAAGAAATGCCTCAAACGCATCCGCGCGGTGAGTCGCCACACTTTGCGCATGCAGCGGGCCCCCTCACATGTCACACGCTGACCACATGTGCGCCTCCGCAGAAGCAGCAGCAGTCGTGTAGCATCATCCACAGCCTGAGAGAGAGCCAGCAGCAGGAGCTGAGCCGCTTCCTCAACCCCCCCAGCATAGAGACCACAGTGCCAAGCGAAGACCACAACACTAACAACCCAGACAACCCCTCACAGCCTGAGGTAAAGCCCCACCTGCATGCCAACACTGCACACGCTCACAGCGTGACATATAGCGAAGACATCATACAACCTGCAGGTGTGTGTGCTACACTGGTGAAACAAAAAGGAGACTGCCTCTTTTGTGCAGATGAGCGGCCTCCAGCAGCTGCTCAGCCCCACGTTGTCAGACAGAGGAGGCTACAGACAGGACTCCTCAGACCTGGGGAGACCACAGAGGAAACTGGGGACAGTGGCGGCTGCCCTGCAGGTTTGTACGCCGCTTTATGCTGGGTGTATGCGCAGATATTGTCTGGAGACACACTGAGAAAACGCTTTGCTCCAGCGAAAAATCTTGTCAGGTTGATTTCTTTACGGTGAGGCCATGGCAGCTCTTAAACCTGCCACGGAAATGAATGTGACAACGAAACTGGCTGTGAATTCTCTCCGTGTGTGTGTGTGTGTCTGTGTGCGTGCGTGTCGTTAGGCCGCACAAGCGTCAAGTCCATCGTGTGCAAGATGAACCCCGTCAACGATGAAGCCTCTTCGGGGTCAGAGGTGAAGAAGTGGTGGACCCGTCAGCTGACCGTGGAGAGCGACGAGAGCGGCGACGACTTGATTGACATTTGAAGAGGTGGCGCGTCGCACCTTTGTTAGTTTTTGATCGACGAGCTGATCATTGAAGAAAATTTCTGATATTTTTTTATTCCCGAGTCAGAAAAGAAAGTATGCAAACGCTGTGTGTGCAGGTCATTGAGCAGCCTTTTCATACCTCGGAAGTATTATTGATCAGCTTCTCTGGATTATGTGTGCAAGCAGAACGTGTTTTCAACTACTTTCATTTTTTTCGTCCAGTCATATCAGTGTTCTGTGTCTGTTTCAGTACATGTTTTAATGTCGTCTCCTTCGTCATATGTATTTTACACATAAATACAGATTTTATTAGAGTCTATTTATACTTCATGTAAGCCTCCTGTTCTAGTTGGGTCGAACATATAAATGACGGTAGATTTATGACTGTGAATGTAATTAAAAGTTTAATATATCTGTCTAATAAATTGCTGAGGTGTTTTTGAGCAAAGACATTAATTAGGAACGTGAAGTCAATTATTTTATCTGTTGAGTGTAAAACATCATAATCTCCCAATATTTTTATATGTATTACAACTTTTATATACACATTATTATTTCTACACTGAAAGAACAGTGACAGTAACGGGACCCAACCTCTTCACTGGAAAACAGAGGGGTGAGCAGCTGAAGGCAGTCGATCCCATGGTGAGATCAGTGAGCAGGTGGGAGGGTGAGTTGAATGAGGAGGAGGACCTGAGAGTACAGCAGGAGATGTTGATGTGAAGAAGCTCAGCGGGATAATGAGGGGCGAGGTTGTTGATGGCCTGGAAGGCGTGGAGCAGAATTTTCAAGCTGATGGGATATTTGATTGGAAAACAGTAGAGATGCTGCAGGACAGGTGTGATGTGACGGGAAGACGGGGTTCAGGAAATGACTTTTCAAGTAGTTGCAGTTTATGGATGGATTTGTCTGGTAAACCAAAAAGAAGTGAGTTGCAAATCAAGGTGGGACGCAAACAGGGTGAGGAGCAGGCTGATAAGAGCTTGGACAGGTTGTATGTGGACACATACATGTCTGGGTTTGTATTTCATACTTTGTAGACTGGGTTTTGCCTTGAAAAATCATGGGACAGTCAACCTCAAACCTCCCGAACATGAATTTGAGTCCTTTACACTGTGATAATAGATACAGTGACGCTGTGTGTGTGTGTGCACGTGCGCGTGCGTGTGCTTTTTAAGCATTAATTTCCACATGAAGACAGCTCAGTCTGCTACCTGTGCCAACACAGAATGGTACACTCAGGTTAGAACCGTAGCGTAAACGTAGGCCGTGGGTATTTAGTCACATCTATACAAGCTCTTCAGTTCATGTCCTGTTGTTCTCACAAGTCCCGTAGTAAAGAACTTGCCAGCATCTGCTCTTATGACGCTATTTCTGTCATATTTTCAATCCATTTTCTATGTCAAAACATGACTTTGCAGTTATAAAGGTCAGGATGGTCACAAATATGATCACGTTATGGAGAAGTACAATCCCCACCAGACTATGAACTATTATTTTACAATGTGTGCCTTCATGGACTATTTCATCGTTGGTCAGTCGGTGTTCCATTCCAGTCACTCACATTGAAGCTGTCGTGTGCAGCTTGTGCATTTTTCCTTAACGAGGGTCTCAGTTACACACATAATTAGACCATTAGACCACTGGTCTTCATTTGTCCGTTCTAAAACCCCATATGTTTCACAGCTGATGCGTGGCATTGGCTGGATAATCAATGAGAGGTAGAAGCGGAAGAGTGTAAAGTGTCAGCTGCCTGTGGGACACCTACTCGCGCTATAGAAGCCACATTCCAGTCTGTCGACGGCGGAGCACTCTGCCGACATATGGTCCTGTAGGGAAACAGTGTGACATCAGGCCTCTTGTCTAATCAACTGTCTTTAATTTCTCTTCACCTGCTCCTTCATCTCCTCAACCAGTCACCTCTTAAGCTCTACTCGGCTCCAAACAAGCTCATCAAAGGGCCTTTTTTCTCCTTTTTCTTATCTTAGCCATTTTTTTTTTGTCTCATAATTGCCTGTGCTTGAGCATCACACTGGGTCTTGCAGGAACCTGTTGTTTTCACTCCCTGAATTGTAATTTCCCTGCCTCTCCCTCATGCATGTCCTCTGGTTATTTAACACCAGAGTAAGACACTGTGGTAATTGGGGAGAAAGTTCTTAAGTGTCTGTGAGTTGAGATTACCTATAATTAAAGTACATGATGGCTTTGATTTCTTGGTCCCCTCCTGTCGAGATGCTGACAGCATCCACAGGATCACATGGACCAGGAAATGTCTTAAAATGTCTGCATTAAACTGTCAGTCACATATCTGCCTGCATGTACAATGTACGTTCTTAAAAGAATAGAATCCCTTTTTTTAGATTGTCATACAAGTTTTGCGTGAACAACTTAAATAACCATCCAGTATGAATCTTATCTGCTTGTAGCGGCTCTTTAATTCATTAAGGGGACCACCCACCATCTGAAAAAGTTCAGCAGGGGACCAGAATCCATTTCAGAACAGCTGATTAACATTTACAACTGATTGATTGGTTCAAGAAGACTTTATTAATGATTTATTAACACGTATAATGCTCTTTAATTTAACTGACCTATATCCCATCACTGAGAACTTGTAAGCACTGTTTACTGCAGAAGTGTCTTCTTTCCTTCTGTTCTTTCACTCCATCATAATTAAATGGAAAAACACATGATCACACACAATTTTAATGCTGGGATGAATCATATTCCTCTAAATGAAGAATACTTTTGTGTGTATTTCTTAGCTTGGCCAGGACTGTGACATGTTATGGAACAATGGCAGTTTTTACATGCCGTATTTCTATGCTATCAGGATCTCAGTGATTAAACAGGAATAAATATTGTTAATGTAATGTGTGAGACCTTTTTGAAATATGGATAAATAGTGCAGTAATACAATGTTTAATAAGGATGTTTATGCTTGGTAAAAATAAAGAAAATCATTGTCGTTTCTCCCAAGAGACCAGTGCTTGGTTTCCCGCTGCAGTTTGTGTTCATGATGCCACTTTGGCTCCATGATTCTGAGAAAGTTGATGCTGCATAATGCTGGAGAAAAACTTTGGGCGACACTGACTGATTTTCACGGACAGCGCAAAATGAAATGAGGAGTTTTGCAATTAAATGTAACAACACATTGGGAGTGAGCAAATTGACAGTCATCAAATGTGAACAGTGAGACTGATTAGAGTAAATACGAGGTGACGGGCGGTAAAAGCTTCCTCTCACAGAGCTCCTCGTGGCTTTTGTTCCCTCTCGATGACTAGATGTTAGATTGTCTGCTGCCTTCAGCAGTTAAAGACACAGGGTTAATGCAGGGTGGGCCTCATAAGGAACCCATTGTTTGGTAGAAATGGCGTCAATTTCAAAAGACGCATGTAGTAATCTTGCATGTTCAGCGGCGACTATCTGCACAATGAGTCGTTGGCTTCATGTGAAACTTCCAACCTTAATATTCCTGTTCTCATGTTTCCAACATGGATCTTCATCTCAGAGTCTGCGTTGTTCGTCCACACTCTCAGCCTCATAAATAAGGTGGCGGTAGTGCAAATTAACCGCCTGTATCTCCACCGAAGGTCCCGGGTCTGATCGTGTCCTCGTGTTTCGCAACAGATGGCTACTACTACAGTAAAAGTAGCAAATTATTTTAGCAGCAGGCGGCAAAAGCAATTAACAACTGGTATAATGTGTTGATTAAAATCCATTCCACACTGAATGAAAGTGGAGAACTGGCTCATTTTCCACCCAGTCAGCTGGTGTTTGTCCACCACTTCAAGTCAGCTGGTCCTGACCTGAACACAGCTGTCTGTCCATCAGGACCAAATTGGATTTGTTAACCTCACTTTGTTGCCTTCGCCATGGGTTTTACTAAACAGTGTAAATATTTTTTGAATTATTTTTCATTACTGATTTAAAATCCACTGGCTCAGCTGCAGCCTGAGTCAAATCATACTTGGCTTTGTTTTCCTCGTTTTTTTAATCGTCCAGTTGGGTTTTGCTCTTCATTAGAAGAATTAACAAAACCTGAATGTGCTTAGTGTAGTACTCTTCACCCCTGGTTGTATTAATTGCGGTGTAAAAATATGGCTAATAAGCAGTGTTAAAATTGTGTTATATAATTTAATTACATTACATTAACATCATTATGTTTCATTACTGGAGGCAAGGTGTAACTATATTTATGATAAAATGAATTCTGGACATATTCAGGACTACAGTTTTCGTTACGTCGTTCATAAACATTTCTGCAAAAACCTAGGCTAACTGTTTCATAAGTGTTGATGCTGCTGCAGGTTAACACACACGTCAACATTTGAAACAGATGAGAACACTCATTCAGCATTTAGAAAAATTACATGACTTTGTAACTGAAATAGTTACACTACCATTACATTTTAACCAATTTCCTTTCCTAATTAGCTAGCGTTCGGCACTGAACAATTCTGAGGGATGGGCAGGCGTTTGGAGAACATTTGAATCTTCATTGGGAGGTGTCCCAGTGATTGACTAGTATGGTCTTGTCATGCAGCATACGAGTTTATCAATCCTCATAATACATCTCAGTCAAATTGACCAACCAAACTGACAGCCAGTTGTACTGAACTACTGGTCCTCACAAATTTGTCATTTTTTCAAACAACAACACAGATACATAAATAGACATATAGACAAATGGATATCTGAATAAAAACCTTTCCAGGCCTCCACCTTGTGGAGCCAATACTTCATCACCAGCAGTGCCAGCCGACACTGAGCATCCAGTAAAATCTCTCTCTCTTTAAAATACCTAATCAGTCCCATTCAGCAGAGGGTTCCTGCCAGGTTCCCCAGTTGTACACCTGCCTTTGGCATCTTTCATTACTCTCAGAAAGTCTTTGTCTGATCTGGAACCAAGATTAAAATATGAGTCACAAATTGTGAAAGAATCATTCACGCTCACACCAATTCAATGACCCAATAATCAAAGCAGAAAGACCTGCAGTTGCAGTGAGAGGGTAACTACAAGAGCCACTACGAGTGGGTACAATTAGCAATTAATGATGCTACCTGCAGGGGGTGCTATGCGCCAAACAATTACATCTCACTGCAGCAATCTTACAGATCAGTGAGGATTTTTTTTTTTTCCATTTTTAAAGTGAATATACCCTTGGTGAGACATTACCTTCTAATTTCATGTTTTTAACTCTGCCATTATGCCAAATTGTGCATGAATGAGGTATTTCAAAGCGAGGGAGCAGAAAATGGATGTGACATTATGAAGAAGCAAGTTTACTTCCTCTGCAATATGAAATTGGACTTAACGCTTGGTACAAAGAGGGAAAAAAAGGATAAATAACCACAGCAGCATCAGTTTTCTCCACATCTCGGTAAAAGTGTGTGGTGGTCAAGCTGAAGAAGTCTGGTGTTAACAATAACATGCTAAACTTTCTAAATCAGTGATAAACACGCCTAAATAATATTTTTCACGGCTGATTGTGTTTGTAGGCAACTGTCCAGATGTCCTTTTCTTGAATGACTTCATCTAATATCTGCCCCTTTCCTCGCACCGGACACTACTTAGCATGAATAATCCCAGATAAATAAGAGTGCAGGGACAAATAATAATAATAATTAAAAAAAAATAGCAGGGACAGGAGCAGAGAAATATATGTAAAAACTACAGTTGGCTGCAGAATGGGATCTGGGGACAGAATTTGGGAGAACTCAGGTTACAAACTGACAACTTTAATGTAACTGTTTATTTGTTTTTCCTCTTCATCATCCACTTTGTTTGGCTGCATTTGAAGCCAGTCATGATATCAAAAGGAAACACCATTGTCTCATAGTTTGTTTAGCAAAGGTAACCTTTCACATTATTTTTCAGTTTCCAAAAAAAATAAAAAATACAAAATAAAAAAGGTGTATTGTGCATGTGATCACAAAGCGCAAAAGCTAATAAACACAATCAAAGAGTATCAAAGTGAGTCAGCGTCCCTCATGGATTGTGTGATGTTACACATTATTTTCTGCTTGGCTTGGCACCAGCTCTGATTTTTAAAACGACAGTGCAGATCTGACTTGAAAATAAGATTTTGTCATTTGGCATGACAACTACAAAGCAATTAAATGAAATCCACTCTGTGGACAAAACCTGCAGAAGGAATAAAGATCTATTGTAAGTGGCCAGTCACAACATCAGTGGGAAAAAATATTCTAAGTTTGTAACCTCATTTTAATCGATATCATGATAATATTCACGATTTATTCTATCCCATGTCCTCCTGGCAAGAAGACTGTACATGTACATACACTCAAAGCAGGTTCAAATCATATTTCTTATGACTGACAGTCACAAATCACAATCACAGACCAAATTTCTTTGACAAAATTGTGTCTGCAAGGTTATGATACGATTCATGCTTGTAGTGAAAAACTACTGTCTCTACTCAGTCATCTATATTCCCCTTTAAAGACCACAAATTCTCTATGGTCAGTTGTGACGGATCTGCTAAATTTTAAAGTTGTGTAGTGTGGACTTTATGTTACAAACTGTCTTTTGCGCGTTGTTATGTAGAACATCATCATCTTTGCATTGAATGAATTCAAATGTTGATTGAGGTTTGAAGAATGTTATCCTATTCCTCAACAGGAACTGTGTGGTGTTCACTGATATTTCCAGGCGCAGGAACTTGCCGATACTCGAGAATGTCCCAAAGATACTCAATCAGGGGACATGGTGAATAGGGGGGGCCTTGGAGAATAGACGTGTTTTTCACCTTTCTAAACACTGAATGTACGACATGAGGCAGAGCATTGCCACACTAAAAAGGTGAAAATATGCTGAAGGACAGAAGGCATAACAATGAGCTTGATGATCTTAGACGATCTTTAGTTGTGTCCGTTGTGAGTGGCATACGGAGGTGTTACGTTATGAACACCATGTGCCACTCTGCACATTGTGCAACATTTACATTTACATTTGCATGCCAACACAATGACAATGCATCAAATGTGTCCATTATTCAACCGATGTCTAGTGCACAGATTTCTATGCACCTACTGTATGTCTGAAGTAGAGCTGAAGGTCATCAGCATAGTGATGAAGCAAAGCAATGACAGTAAGTGGTAGAAAGATTTGGTGAAAGTGAAAGAAATAAAAAGGCTCCAGTACAGAGCCCTGGGGAACATAGGGCTCCAGGAAAGTGCTGGTTCTGAAGCAAGATCCAGTCAATAGACTTGTAAGAGTGGTGTGCATGGCCACTGTGATAGTAATGCAATATATTCTATTCCTATACAACAAAATCTTCTACAAAAACCCAAAGAGGTGAACACGCGCTAAGGATGACCAGCATTTTGGTTTTTTACTAACCAATAACATCATCGACATTAATAATAAACTGACCAATTATGACACAAACACTGCCATGCTGAAAAATCCTCACATTTTTCATGCAGAAGATGATGGTGTTCAATGTGTGGAAATTATTCCCCAGTCTCTTATGAATTCTGAATTCTGAATGTACCTTTATATGTGCCACAACCATTTTACTTACCTACATTTCACCTAAAGCCATTCTTTCTCAGCTAGTACAGCAAACTGAAGGAATTAATTACTGCGCAGGCTGGGCAGAGTAGCAAGAGTCGTGCAGGATCTAGACAGAGGCTAACAGAGATTCCTCACTGGTTCACTACCACATGACTGCAGGCCAGGCCACTCTCAAATATACCCCCAAACACTAATGACTCATAAAGCCTCACTGCCACCTCAACTTGACAAATGGCAAATGTCAGCGACATATTCTCCCGGTAGGCATAATTTTATTAAGTGCAAATATCACTGTGCTCCTTGTGAGACACTCAAAGGTTAGCCCAACAGCTGTAGCAGTTTCATGTGTATTAGCTGGGATTCTGAAGCAAGGCGGGCTCCCCTGAGCTGACGGACACAGCCAGTCAAGCATGAGGAGCGATGCGTGAACTAAAGGCAATAAGGAGAAGCTCAGTCTAAGACCATGTTTATTCAAAAGCCTGGGACAATAACATTATAGAGGACAGTAAGAGAACGGGGAAGGAAAGGAGAAGAACAGTGAGCAGAGAAAATGAAAGTCTAGTGGCGTATAGAAGGGCAGATCATTTTTCCCATTTATTGGCTGTGGTAATTTGTTGACTCATTCATCCATGCAGAGTCTTTATGTTTAATGCAGGTCTCCAGAGGGGAACGAGGGGGGAGGAAGGGGGGTTAGGAAATAGATAGACAAGCAATAGGGGGTTAGGGAGGGTACCCGAAGAGATTAGCGTACTCCCCTCAGTGTGAGAGACGGAGGTGGATGAATATCAACAATTAAAGTGGGCCCCAGATGCTAATAGGCACTTCATATTGGTCTGAATCTGCTCAATACACCTGCCAAATAATTGATGGGAATACTGGAAATGAATGAAAAAAGGAAGTTCAGACTGGGACTGACTGGATGTTGAGAAGCAGAGAGAAATAAAACAACATAAAGTCATAAGTCAGTCACAAAGCTAAACATGTATTGTATGTCAAGATTTATGAAAATACTAAAAGAATAAAGTACATCAGTGTCATCCAGCTGTCAGGTTCATGCTTCAGCTTTGACAAGTCCCTTAGTCTGACACATCAACCTCATCCAGCTGTTCCTGGTACGCCTTGGCCTCCGAATGGGTCACACACGTGGACGACCATTGGTCGCCCACTGCTGGCAATGGCTTCCCAAGAGTCCCGTTTACCGACGGGATACCACTGTCAGATCCACTTTCAGACTCAAGACTGTCAACTTGTTCTCAACAGATACTGACAAACAATGAAGCCCGTAACTTACATTTGAGTGTTGAGTCACACCGTGAGATATCAGAAGATATATGTTGTAAAATAATATCTTGACTAGTGTGACAGATGTCTTCTCCTGCAACTGTGTGGAGATTTTAAAAAAGAACACTGGCAGAGAGCAGTGACGGACTGAGACTAAATCAGTCCTGGACTCTGATGGGCCCGATGCCAAACAAACTCAGGGACGTCCGATACCACTTTACCAGTCTGCCTTTCTGGTTATTGTCTGGTGAGAGTTAAGTTCCTCAACTCCTCACATCAGCAGACTTATTGGATTGGTGATAAAGAAGGGCCACAATGGAAATATACTTCAAAGTTGTATCTTTATCGGTATTAATTCAAAACCCCAATCCAGGTTCCAATCCACGATTGTAGGCCTATACAGCCATCATACAGTATGAATAGGGTATAAATGATAGCCTGGAGATGCTGCAACTATATAAACCTGATGTTCGTCTCCAAGGAATCAGCGACCTCTTCCTCACAACCTGCTGCCTAAAATATCTGCCTCTGGAGCAAAATGTGCAGGATGTGCAAAACATCTGCGCCCATGAACCTTGTTGAATTCTGCCTCTAGAGGATGCACACACACATCCACACACTGCGATTCAGCTGGTGCATGTTGCATCTCCTTAAGGGTGTCTACGGCATGTGCATGTGTGCAGGCATGTGTGTATGTGTGTGCGCGCGCCATACACACATTTTTGTCCCCAGCCACTTCCCAGTATCACCCCTCCGCACTCTCTCTCCACCAGCACTGTCATAAGATAATGTGACAGGGTGTCAATCATGCCGGGGCCTGGGGTGCTACAGCGACAAGAGTGTTTTTAGCAGAACGCTTTGGTGAGCAGCACCAGGGAGAAGGCAGCAGCAGGGATCACAAATCAACTTAACCACTGCCAGGTCTTGCACATTTTTCCTCCTTCAGTTTATCTAACAATTCTCCTGCCTGAACTCTGGCCTTTGTAGGAAAAGAGTTGGCCATACCCGACAGTAAGAGGGTCATCTCTGGCATCGCACAGATAATCCAAGTGTCCATCCTATCTTCACGCCCAGGGCCCTGCACTGCGCATGAGGCTAGCTGGGTGCTGTCACTCTTCCACTTGGAGTTTTGATGTGTTATGATGGATCTGTCATGTTGGGAGGCAGGGCCATAGACACCTGTGGAGGCCCTGGATAAAGTTGATGGGGTTGGACAGGAGTTAATATCTGTCAGTCTTGAAGGCCCGTCGACAACTGCAGGTGTTGAAGAATTCTGGCAGGTGCTGAATTTCAGGACAAGTGAAATAGCCGGAAATAGCTGTTTTGATGGGTTTCGAATTTATTGGTGTGATGTGATGACAGAGATTTCTAGATATGCATAAATGGTTTTGATACTCTCGCCAGTATCTGATCCTCAGGGTGCATTCGCACCGGCTTTGCTTAGAGATGGGTTGGTATCTGTTTGTCCTACAGAGCACCAGAGTAAACTTGGTCATCATGGTATGACTCCCTTTTTCTGCAGTAGCTGGTGAAGACAAAACACAGAAAATCAATCTTGATTTGGTGGAGAATCACAACTCTTTCTGTCCCTTAGTAATCTGTAATGTAGAAATGCACCCAAAGTAGACATTTATGGCACACACACACACACACACAATTGTTTGCTTCATTTACATATGAATTTTACCACAGAGAACATGTGTACTTGAAGAGTAACACAAGCCCATATGATGAGGTTGTGCGAAACAGTTGTATGTATCTTAAGATTCATGGCCTGTCTACAGTTAGATAGACACACAAGCAGCAAATACTCTGGATTACAGTCAGCACAAATGTGTGGCTATGCCATCACGGCAAATAGCAAGTATGATCAAATCAGGCGGTTGCCCGCAGAGGGTCTCTGCGGCGACTCTACGTCGGATGACAGTCGTCCTGGGTTCTCAGCTTGATGTGAAATACGTTATCATAGAGATTCACGATTCCCACCTGGCTGTCCTTCAGCCTCATGGAGAGAACACAAGAGTCCTTTACAAGCAACCATCTAATGGTTGAATTCAACAAAAGATGAATGTAACGAAACCCAGATGTATAGGTGGGGGATGAAAATGCATTGTTCTACTTGTAGAACTTAAGAAAATGAAATGCGTAGCTTTTAAAAATCAGATTTAGCTGGTTTGATCTCTCCAAGTGTTTTTTGTGATCTGAAAGTTTACACAGAATAATCATTAATCATGATCATTATGGTGACACACAACACTGGATTTGTAATCCAAGACTTCTTGAACACAGAGATTGTATAGAGATACTACACGTTGTGTATTATGTTGGACAGTTATTTTGTGTAGTCTTGATACAGCTGATTCAGACATTCACTGGAAAGAACATGCCCTATTAAGAATGAAAGAAACTGCCAAGACCTGTGTTTTCTGCCGTCTTTGAAAATAATGAAGTTATCTCTGACAGATATAAACAGCCTAATGAAGCCCTAAACTTTTTGTCACAGACAAAAAAATCACTGTTCCACATGTTCTTTATATACAAAATTGCATTATTTTACTCTAAGATGCTTACTTTGCACTTATGCATCATTATTATAATGTGTCATATCATTTTTCCAGCAGTCAGTGAATATTAGCAGCCACCTTATCTCTTTAAGTCATAGTTTGTCTGCTCCTACCTGCTGTTTTCCCCCCTCATTAATTCAAGATATTCAACATATCTTCGTCTGTGGAGGCATGTGCCTCAAGCAGGCCATAGAACTCTGACTAAAGGATTGAAATTTTCTGCTAGCTCCTTATTCACACCTAATTAAAGTGTGGTTCATCTTCAATAACGTTGGCTGTATCTGTGTCATAGTTGTCTAAGACATAAGACAAGGCTTTGGCTGCAGTGGACCTGCAGTTCTCCACTCATCTGTATGCATCGTGACTGTTCCGCAGAATTTAAATGACAGCATCAGTGGTTTTTTTACAAGCTATTGCTAGCTATTGAAGGAACGTATCTTAATATATGACTATGATCCAGAAATCTTGTATGCCTTAGCAAGTGTGTGTGAATAGTCCTATTATACACTAAAAATTAATCAATAATGATAAATAATATAATAATATAATAATAGTAATATAAATAAATAAAAAATAACATCTTCCATGAGCCTGAAATTCCCTAGTGACTTATTATATAAATAATTTTCCAGTAAAATTTTGTAAGTAAGTAAGTATTTGTGATGTGCACCAGTCTGTGTAATCATGCACTTGCTTGAGTGGTTGTGTGTGTGTGTGTGTGTGTGTGTGTGTGTGTGTGTGTGTGTGTGTGTGCGTGTGCGTGTGCGTGTGCGTGTGCGTGTGCGTGTGCGTGTGTGTGTGTGTGTGTGTGTGTGTGTAATCATGAGCTCGGGGAGCTTTTCGAAGAACCTTGAACTTCAGCAGCTCCCGATGAAGAGCTGGAAGTGCTTGAAACGGTGTTTGATTTTCCGACGTCAGGTCCCCCATAGCTCAGCTCGATCAAGATTTGAGCAACATCTTTCAGGTGAGTGATTCAAATGGAGACGGTTCAACTCTGACACATCAATAGTCACAGGAAGTGTAGAGGAGATGAAACACATATAACAACACAGTAACATCTTTAAAAATGGGCTTGGATATTGTCATATTAAGAAATCCTTGAACAGAGACGTTGATATTGACAGCTTTATTATAATGAGTGAAATGTAATAAACAGGTTCAGATATGTTGTGTGACAAATGATAACTCAGTGCCTGTTTACAGACAATTTTAGATGTTTATTTCACCTCTCCCACATTACAAAAATAGGAATGCTTTCCATTCTACGCGTTGGAATCCTGTATCTTATATGAGGGAAAGTTTTAATCATTTAATAGAAAGATTCTTTCCTCTGTAAAACAAGAAATGACTAATGTTACTGAAGGTTGAGATCAGGTTTTTCTTGTAACTTAGTTACATGTTGCATTGGATCTCCTGGGCATAACAAAGCTAGAAGGCTGCAGAAAGGGCTCAGGACAACCCTGAGGAAAAGTCATCTCAAGTATGAGTCATATTTGTTGTTTACATTACAGTATACATACGTATATGTATACATACATACATACCGAGACCCGTAACTGGAGCAAGCAAAAGATGATGAATGAATGAATGAATGAATGAATGAATGAATGAATGAATGAATGAATGAACGAATGAATGAATGAATGAATGAATGAATGAACATACATACATACACACACTCCCCAGTTTCACCCAATTTGAATTATATTTGACCCAACAATGTCGGGTTATATTTGATATATAAATTGGTACACATGAATATGAGGCGACACGGTGCCCATAGCAACAAGATCCCTGGTTCGACTCACTTTAGGGCTCGGTTGTGATATACAATCATAAATATACAATAGCTAATAAGATTATTCTTTTTGCAGCAATTGCATTTACTTTAACCCTGTTTAATTAAAAGTGAGATATTTACTATTAATCTTCTGATATACAATAAGAATATATTATTATAAATGACCCCTTTGGAGAATATCACTGTACATCACCCGCTGTGATCACACAAAAGAAAACTGATTAAAAGCTAATAGTGAACACATGCAAGCTGCATCGTTTGTCTCAGTACAGTGCGTGACGCTGAGCCATTTTTTTCACTTTCACGCCATTTGACCCTGACCTTTCCTTTCTGCTGTGATTCTATGTCAGACTGCACATAATCAATGTCTGTCACCTTCTGTGTGAGATCACACAAAGTGGACGTTCCCTGACAGGGTCTCCACTGGCAGTCCTCCACTGGGTCACTAGATCATCTACTGGCGGTCCTGGGACATCCTCCCTTATTATCTCCTCCACCCCACCTACGACAGCCCGCTGGAAGTGATGCTAATAACATGAATTCCAACTAGCTGACATGGGTGAAGAACCAGGAGATGAAATCCATACTTCATGCATTTTGCATGCGGTGGTAATTAGACATTTTAGATTTTCTGTAATGCTTCTACCAAAGTAGCCATGTTCTTGCTAAGACAAAATGGGTACATTAAAAGGAGGAGCACTTAGTTTGCAGAACAGAATGGCAGGCAAGCTGGGTTTCATCTTCTCTGATGCTGACACGTCCATCAAACCCCAAAGCTTCACCAAGCTGATAGCACCCATAAAAAACTGTCTTACCAAGGGTGATGTTTGAAGCATGGCCTTAATTATGTGAGCTTTCTTGCTGAATAAGTGTCTGCTTCTCTAACCAACCCTGAGACCTATTTTAAAGGTCTGAGAATGCAATGAGGGAATGTGCCTTTCCCCCTCTCGTCACCGTGGGCCTCTGGCTCTAGCCATTAGGGAGATTCCTTGTCTTCCCTAAGCAATGACAGGTGAAATGGAGCACAAAATCCCAAAGGTTGCCATGGGCCTCAGCAGCCTCAGCACCTCTAATTCTAACAGACACTGGTCTTTCAGTTAACACTTCTTTGCACTACCATACCTTCTGACAGACAACAGATTACCAGTGTTGGCGATGAGAACCATGCACACAGAACAGTATATACTCCCTGCTGTGATGCCGCGTACACAGGGGCAAACACCCCGGCCAAACGGACAGAAATCAGAGCTCGAACAAATTATTATGGATTAAACATTAAAAAGCAATTAGCTAACAACATTGATAACAATTCAGTGAAAAAAAATCTTGAAATCTTTTTTTCTTTTGTTGGTACTTCCAAGAGCTTTTTATCCAGACCTCTGGCCCTACAGCTAAAGAAATTATATTGTCTGCTTCTGAAAGGATATGTGTACCCACAGCTTCTGTCTTTCTAATAACATCTCCCTGTTGCTTTATTGAGTTTTATTAAGCATATTCTTTACAGTGTCTTTGACAACATGGCCATTCACACCTGGAGGTCAAACCTTTGTATGTTTTTATTAGGGGTTGTTGTTAATGTTGCTTTTTATTGCTAAATTTTTCCCCGCATTTACATTAAACGGAAATATTACATTTACAACAAACCTGCCATGGCAAAAAAATGCATTTTTTTATATTTGTATTTACAATAGTGTATTTAAAAGTAAATTTGTGGAAAAAAAAACAAGTTGTGTGCACAGCAGAAATGCTGGACGTTTGAAAAATGAAATGAGTTGCTCTTTTGTGGAGCATAAACACACTGATTAAAGATAATTACATTTCTTTTGCTTGCAGAAATATATGTGCTGCCACAAAAACAGTTGTTTGGCTGTTGGTGGACCTAAATGCAGCACAAACAGGGATCTTTGATTTTACCCTGAAAACTGCGCTGCACTGGTGCAGGTTAACACATATAAAGACCCAGAAAACTGGACCTACTCAGAACAATACAGCTGAATTGTTTTAGAAAGATGGAGCTGGTGTCATGATGAAGATGATGTGTACTACCACGACTGTTATAACTCAAAATTTTAAAACACTGAATCAACCTCTAGTTTTCCTCTTCGGCTTCCCTTCTTCATATCAAACAATAGAATGAATATCGTCTTCACCTAAAAAAATAAAAATTCACATAAGTGTGTAAACACATGTCAAATGACTGACATCTTCAGCCTTTCTTTCTTTCTTTCTTTCTTTCTAAAAGTAACTGACTCAGTCCTTCAAATGCTTCCTGTGTTGCCATTACGACAGACATAATGAATAATAAAGACATAATTAAAGACATAAATTCAGTCTCAACTATGAGGCCTTTAATCTCTATGTAATACCGTGTGTATGTGTGTGTGTGTGTGTGTGTGTGTGTGTGTGTGTGTGTGTGTGTGTGTGTGTGTGTGTGTGTGTGTGTGTGTGTGTGTGTGTGTGTGTGTGTGTGTGTGTGTGTGTGTGTGTGTGTGCGGGCCACTCAAGCAGTTACTGAAAGACAAAACTTTCACAAAAGAAAGGGAATGCATCAAATATCACTCTATTTGCATATGCCCAATAATAAGAATGGACAGTGGACAAGAGACAAACTTCTATTCCATGATGACTATTGGCTAAAAATGAACACGTGACAGTGACGCTCGCCGGAAGTGTCTCCGTCGAGCGTGGACATTTGTTTACAGCCCTGTAATGTGGCTCTGCACCTCGCCGGGTTTGTCGGATGCAACGAAAACTCTAAGCAGTTAGCGCGGTTGCATTTTCAGTTAAACCCCTATGATGTCTCTAATATTTATAGTATAGTATATATAGTTACGTTTGTGTTCGAGGAGAATGTGTGTAGCAGCCGGTAGCAAGCGAATGCTAAATGTCAAGGTACCTTCACGTTGCACTGCCGTTTAAATGTGAGTTACGATTATTTCACCTTCTCATGCAAAGTCGAACTTATCATTGTGCTTGTGTGCAGGTTCAATTGATGGCTTTTTCAGAGAGTTAACGTTTGCCCGTTAGCTTGCTAGCAAGGGAGCTAACTTTACAGCAGAGAAGGCTGAACTCTCTCACGAGTCCTTCAAAGAGAAAGTAAGAACTCACCCAGAGTACGAAACAGTGCTTTGTCATTCAGCCTCCTTCTGTGATTTACAATTAATTGTTTGGTTTTATAGCTGTCATGGCAGTTCGTCCCGTTCATCTTCTTTCTTTCAGGAATCAGATGATGATACAGATAGCGTCATGGGTCTGTCTGACGTCGACTGGGACCAGAACATCCCCCTCCCAAAGCTGGATGCTGTCCAGGCCAAGGCGACCGTCAGCCTGGTTGCCCTCCTGTGCTTCATAAACAGCTACGATGGGGAGTTTGTGTTTGATGATTCAGAGGCCATCGTCAACAACAAGGTATTCTTTTCAGTTTCAGTTAGCCTCCTTCCCCTGTAACACAAAGGTTCTAAGTCATTGCTTCTACTGACTCAGCACCAATCGTAAAGGATATATTATTATAAAGGATAAATGATGTATTGTATTTAGAAGAAGGAAGGTATTGCTTTCTTGTTTATCCATCCATCCATCCATCCATCATCGTCCGCTTATCCGGGGCCGGGTCGCGGGGGCAGCAGCCCAAGCAGGGACACCCAGACTTCCCTCTCCCCAGCCACCTCCTCTAGCTCTTCCGGGGGGACCCCAAGGCGTTCCCAAGCCAGCCGAGCGAGCCATAGTCGCTCCAGCGTGTCCTGCGTCTTCCCCGGGGTCTCCTCCCGGTGGAGCATGCCTGGAACACCTCCCTCGGAAGGCGTCCAGGGGGCATCCGATACAGATGCCCGAGCCACCTCAGCTGGCTCCTCTCGATGTGGAGGAGCAGCGGCTCTACTCCGAGCTCCTCCCGGGTGACATAGCTCCTCACCCTATCTCTAAGGGAGCGCCCCGCCACCCTGCAGAGGAAACTCATTTCAGCCGCTTGTATCCGAGATCTTATTCTTTTGGTCATGATCCAAAGCTCATGACCATAGGTGAGGGTAGGAACGTAGATTGACCGGTAGATCGAGAGCTTCGCCTTTCGGCTCAGCTCCTTCTTCACCACGACGGACCGGTACAGAGACCGCATTACTGCGGCCGCTGCACCGATCCGCCTGTCAATCTTACGTTCCCTTCTTCCCTCACTCGTGAACACGACCCCCAGATACTTAAACTCCTCCACTTGAGGCAAGCACTCTCCTCCAACCCGGAGGGGGCAGGCCACCTTTTTCCGGTCGAGAACCATGGCCTCGGACTTGGAGGTGCTGAATCTCATCCCAACCGCTTCACACTCGGCTGCGAACCGCCCCAGCTGAAGGTCCTGACTCAAAGGAGCCAACAGGACAACATCATCCGCAAAAAGCAGAGATGAAATCCGGTGGCTCCCAAACAGGACCCCCTCTGGTCCCTGGCTGCGCCTAGAAATTCTGTCCATGAAAATAATGAACAGAACCGGTGACAAAGGGCAGCCCTGCCTGAGACCAACATGCACCGGGAACAGGTCCGACTTACTGCCGGCAATACGAACCAAGCTCCTACTCCCAGCGTATAGAGATCGTACAGCCCTTAGCAAAGGGCCCCCGATCCCATACTCTAGGAGTACCTCCCACAGGATGCCACGAGGGACACGGTCGAACGCCTTCTCCAAGTCCACAAAACACATGTGGACTGGTTGGGCAAACTCCCATGACCCCTCGAGCACTCTGGTGAGGGTGTAGAGCTGGTCCGTTGTTCCACGGCCAGGACGAAAACCACATTGCTCCTCCTGAATCCGAGGTTCGACTATCGGTCGAATTCTCCTCTCGAGCACCCTCGAATAGACTTTCCCAGGGAGGCTGAGGAGTGTGATCCCACGATAGTTGGAACACATCCTCCGCTTTCTTGTTTATATGCTTTTTAACTCATCTTCAAGATCTATGGAAAACATAGCGATCAAGCTGAACACGTTAGAGTAGGTGACCGTTATAAGAGAGCAAAGCGTATTTTTAGTTTTTTTTCCTTTTTTTTCATGCTGCTTGAATTGATGCAAACAGACCTGCTTGTAGCTCTGGTGTTGTCAGTCTCTCACCACCGTATGGTGTAGTAAACATGAACAAATGCATCAATGATTGACTTTTGTGGTTCCAGCTTCTCTGTGGTTAAAGTTGGGCTTCATTACATTTTGCTGTCACAGGACTTGAAACCAACGACACCTTTGGCCAACATCTGGAGTAATGACTTCTGGGGAAGTAACCTCAGCAGTAACTCCAGTCATAAATCCTACCGACCTCTCACTGTTTTTACATTCAGGTTGGTACTCTGTCTTACACTGCTCTTCATACCATTGCACAACCTACTCTGACCAATTTTATTTGACATGCACACTGACTGTGTAGGGTATACACAGTCAGTGTGCATGTCAAATAAAAATGCTGGTGCCTAGAATAACTGCACTGCAAACTGCAATCTTTTCATATATTTTACATTATTACATTGAATTCACAGTGACACAATATATGTGAAGACTTTCCTCCTTCGGTTTCAGGTTGAACTACCTGTTGGCAGGAGGCCTGCACCCTGTTGGCTTCCACGTGCTGAACATCCTCCTCCATGCTGTCATATCCGCCCTCATGATTGACGTGTTTGCTATTCTGATTGGTGGACTAGCTTATGATGAGCGGAGTAGGCTACTAAACCATGCTCCGAAGACCTCTCTGCTTGCAGCACTCTTCTTTGCAGCACACCCAGTCCACACAGAAAGTGTAAGTAGAGCTCATGAAGCGCAAATGTAAATCAAATTGTTTACAGTATACAGTAAAACGTCGCATTGTAGCAAGGCTGACCACATAGTTTTAGCATAAAATATAAAATATCATGTCAAAATATCAAGCATAAAATATCATGTCATTGGGGACATTCACACTTACAGTATGTCACTTATATGAAGGACAGTTGAATAACTTGTGATCCCAAAGAGCTCTGACGTTTAAAGTCACTGATGAAAAAGTGATTGTCGTGACCTTAAAATGGAATATTCTGATTAGCTGCTGGGTGACAGATGGACACCTACTGAGTTGTTTCATGTGAACACAGCAGTGTTGCTTTTTGATCCGTATACAATCTGGAATTATTAGGTGACAGGGAGGTTTTTAAGCACTTACACAAAAACATACCCATAGGGAGAAACATCAACTCTAACGTACACAATTATGCTTTTCCTCATTCCTTTCTTTCAGCCTGATCAGAATGTTTTTCTGTTTTGGTTCCATAGTACTCATTGAGACTTCATGGGAATTTTGGCTCCAGATAAACAAACATTTCATCACAAGAAAGGTTCCATGCAGTCGTGTATCAGAGCATCATGTCTCTCTGGTCCAGAGGTTTTAACACTAAACATGCAGTGGTTCCATGCCAAGAACAAAAGCAGAGGCTCAGCTGGGAGTACAGGACCAGGGTCCCTGTGGTAGCACAGCCTCACTATTAGCTGTGTTGGGATGCTTATTGACCTGCCAGCATATGTGTGTTTTGCTGTAAAGCCTTGCTGGCAGCCAGCAATTCCCTCTTTCAGTTCTCTTTAATCATACAGGGTAAGGATGGGGTGATACCTGGGGGGTGTGAAGCGGGCAGACTGTCGGCTTGGGCCTGCTGTATGTATCAAAGCAGGCAACCCCAGGATGCTAACCATCCTGTACCCACACACTGTATACCGTAGAGCACACACACCAACAGGCCAGGCCGGTAATGAGAGATGTTTCCTGAACCGTATTAATAAGCCTCCAGTTGAAACGCATTGACAAACAGTGTGATATGGGCAAAAGGATACAATCAGTGTTGGAGAGTAACTGAAATTACAAAACTGTGATCACTTACGTATAGAACTATTCATTTGTTACATCTGAACAATTTCTGCAAGACCCTCTGCTGTTTAATGTTTTGTCATGATTGTGTAATTTGACATTGTAACCCATCCCAGTAACTTTCC
>NW_027614751.1:0-22274 GCF_965212315.1 Lampetra planeri | reverse complement strand
GCTATAGCTAAAGCTTGTTCTCACTCAGGTTCATTGTCAATTCCAGGTGTGCCCGATGAACACCTCGCCCTATGTGGACCCCAGCAAACCCAGCCAGGAGATCTGGGAGGAGTTCTCCATGAGCTTCACCCCCGCTGTGCGGGAGGTGGTTGAGTTTGCCAAGAGAATCCCAGGCTTCCGCGACCTTCCAGAGCACGACCAGGTCGGCTTGCTCAAAGCTGGCACTTTTGAGGTAAGAACAAAAAAAGCAAACAAACACCATAAGTTGCTTTGTACTCACTTTGAAGTCAAAGCCTCGATACGGACACAACATGGAGCAGCTTTTTCGTAGCAGAGCAAACTGCCAGATGTGTGTGCTGACTAATATTTGCTCTGATAACAAATCCTCCCTGTACAATGTTGTGTCCTTCTGAGAGACGCACACACTGTTGTGTTCAGATGAACTGATGCACGCTGATTTTTGTTGAGCTCCAGTTCAAAACATTTCTTCTCTTGACCTCCAGGTGTTGATGGTCAGATTCGCCTCCCTGTTCAACATGGCTGAAAGGACGGTGACCTTCCTGAGTGGAAAGAACTACAGCCTGGACACGCTTCGTTCAGCCGGAGCCGGTGAGCTGCTCAACTCCATGTGCGAGTTCAGCGAGAAGCTGATGGCGCTGAAGCTGGACCAGGACGAAATGAGCCTCTTCACCGCTGTGGTGCTGGTTTCCGCAGGTAAGAGTTTGTTGCTGAATGAGTCCAGTTAGCTGAATGTTTGTACTGCGTCTTTGAAGTACTCATCGTCTGTTCCATCACTGTTTCATAAACTCCGATGGTTTCATGTTGATCTCTAAACCTTTTCTTCTCTCCGTCCTGGGCTCAGATCGCTCAGGGATCCAGGACCTGGACTCATTGGAGGCCCTCCAGGACAAACTGATCCGGGCCCTGCGAAACCTGGTGATGCAGAATCATGGCGAGGACGCGGCCACTACCTTCACCAAGCTGCTGCTCAAACTTCCCGAGCTGCGCTCACTCAATAACATGCACTCAGAGGAATTGCTCTCCTTCAAAGTGCACCCGTGAAAGCTTCCGAACATGGCCTCCACCAGGACTTGCCTCTCCCACCACCACCACCACCGTCAACCTCCACATCTGACCAACCCAGTTGTGTGTTTTCTTTGTAGAATGTATTCAAAGTTATTTTTTATTCTATTTTTGTTAAGAAGACCGTGTGGGGTCTGCGTGAGAAGATGAAATGTACTGTATTTATAGAAGAAACAGCTTGTTGCACACAAACATGCGAGCACACGCGTGTCCGGTGCCTCGTGTTGCAAAGTTGGAGACACTTTTGTTTTCAATAGAGAATATAACTGGCTTTATGAGACGATATAGCTAATGTTTTTAACATGGTCCTCTGAAAGCCATTTAATTTAAAAGTGTATTCTGTGTTGAGCGGGTGAATGTGAGACATACTGCATGTTTATTAGGTCCAATATTTTGATAGATACATGTCAGTGAGGAAGGCAAGCTATCAGTCTTGAATGTGTTTGCTGCTAACGCATGGCTGTACTTAACGCGAACAACTATATTCGGATCGTCTCCCCTGGCCTCAGAAAGCATTATTTCCCGTGTCGGCTTTGTCTTGATGTGTATAGTGTTTTCTCTTTTTTAACGAGTCCGAGTCAGCTGCCTGTACACTGCCTAATGATTTCTGGGGGAGATGACACCATTTTTAATGACGCACTAAGTTCTGGGGACAGAAGAGACAACCCCCCCCCCCACACACACAAAACTAAATGCGCAGACAGTGCGACAAGGACGTCACGTACAGACCTATGTTGAAACATAATCACGTGTATTGTCACTTTGCAGTTTTTATGTTTGTATTGAATCCAACTTTGTGCTTTCAGCAACACAGAATTTGAAACTTGTCATACATTTTGTTGGAACATGTTTCTTCTACTGGCAACACTGTCACATGTAAATAACTATATATATATATAAATATACATATATATAAATATATAAATATCTCCTGAACATAGAAGTATGAATATGATGTAGTATGAATAAATACCATACAAAAACGTGGTTATGGTGTCTTGTGTGGTCTTTATTTTTTATCGACTCAATTAGTAAAGTTGTGTTTCCTAGTTTGCCCACCACGTGGTGCTGTAGGGCAGCGTTTGAAATGCTCATTTTAAGTAGGCGCTGCTTGATGAAGTTTGAGCCCTGGTGTATGGGTTTAACACATAAAACAATTAAAGATTTCAGTCGCCAGCTAATATTTCTGATTTTGTACAATAATACACGCCGCTTCACAAACAGCTATGAAAACAGTTTTAAGGAGATAATGTTCCTCAAGGCAATATACATTTGCTGACTTTCTGATGGGTTTGATTTTATGGAGGAGTCAAACCCAATATTTATTAGTCACTCAGAAATTTAGAACATTCTGCAGTTTTCCTCATTTCAGGGAGAACGAACTATAAACCTGTCCAGGCCTTTGGGGAACCATAACAGAAGAAAACTACTGTTTTTCTTCCTCTTTTCCTCTTCTTCCTCTTTCCTCTTTTCTCCTGTGTAATGTGTTAGTAGGTGTTAGTCGTTACACTTCAAACATTTAAAACTGTTTGTGACGTTTAAACTCAAAGTCTGAGTTGAGTCTTCACACTGTTTTTGTGTCACGTGCTGTTTTTTAAATTTTTGATTTAAATGAAGGTAATGGTCACATGGTAGGACGAGGCCACCTTTATTATTTTCATATGAAAATAGAGGCGAAGGTCCAGTGTCAGAGGGTGAGCGGAGCTTTGCTTCAGACACGCTTCGGGAAAGTCCTGAATGGATCCAAAGCTGACTCTCCTCTTGTTAGGTAAGGTCAAGGGCTCCATGTAAATCCAATGAAGGATTCTGTGAGATTTGTACATGTTCTCTAGTCTGCATCATCTGATATTTTTTGGTCACAATAATCAAGGCAGATTATTGATATTTGGTAAAAGTGTTTGTAATATCTGATCAGTTCCTTTCGTGCTTACGTATCAGGCGATGCTGCTATTCGTAGGACACTGATTGAAATTTTTGAGAGGAGAGGAGGATATTTTTTTTCTTACTTTTATACCTTTTTCAAAATTTAAATTTTGCCAATGAAATGATCATACATGGCTTCTTGACAATTAGGGACATTTGCTTTTTTCCCCAAAATATCCGTTCATGTATATAATACATTTCCTATTTATATATACATGCTATATATGCTGTGTGTGTGTTACTTTTATTATGTAGTACAGTTTTACATGATCACACACAAACACACACGGTCACATTTTGGTTCTTCTATTTCACCTGGTGCCAGATGCCAAGAAAACAAAAATAACTAGAAGGGCATCAATGTCCAAGAATGACTATAATTATGAATACTGCATTTCGTTGTGGAGGTTTTCTTACTGCGTCACCCAGCTGATGTGTGTCGGAGAAAATACTGCAAGTCAAGAAAAAGAAGATGGAATCAAAGTTGTAAAGTATTTCTGACAAATCTGTGCACCCTTTTCCTTCCAGTCTTTTCCATCCCCTCCTCTTACCTCCTCCGTCAGTTCCACTATGTGAATTTGAAGATGACCTGGGCTGAAGCTCAGAGTTACTGCCGCCACAGATACACTGACCTGGCCACTATCAGCAGCACGGAGCACATCAGCAGGCTGAACAGACCCACTCTGGAGAGTTCAGCTGTGTGGATTGGACTGAGTGACGACCCAGAGTCATGGAGGGACAACATGGGCAGTGACCTGAACTCATGGAGATGGTCAGCGACGGGTGAAACCAGCTCAAATGGATTTCACAGCTGGAATCCCGGCGAGCCAAACAATGTTCACACTGAGGAGTGTGCTTCCATGACCTCCACTGGTGACTGGATGGATTTCCCCTGTGCCTATTTGAAAAGTTTTGTTTGTTCTACAGGTAAGAAAATATTTGTATATTTGTACTTTAGTCACTGACGTAACCAGTCTATTGTGTATGTTTTTCCTGATGCACTTTCATTGCCATGAGTTTGGATTCTTGGCTGAACGTTGATGATGCTCACACAGATACTTTTCTCACCATTGTTAGAATGGAATTTTCATCCTGTCAAATGAAGCGTTTGAGCTACGTGGACCTTCGATTGGGATTCAGAGTTATAAACAGATCCCAGCTGAACAGCTTGGCAGATTACAATCAGTAAATATCACCTCCAGCTGTTCACCCAGACGTTGATCTGCTGAAAGCCAAACAATAATCACACACACACACACACACACACACACCTCCTGCTCTGTCACTGAGCCGGGTGCTGGTCGCAGTGACCTGGCAGACGTTCAGTAATGTGAAGCTGCATTTGATGCTCTCTGAGTATGAATATGCAACGCTTCATCAACAGACTTATGTGAGTAGTAAGGGTGTGTGTGTGTGTGTGTGTGTGTGTGTGTGTGCTACTGTGCGAGACAGCTAGGAATCACCAAACAGTCATGTTGAAGGTGTTTTTTTGCTCCAGAAATTCATCTAAAGTGATCCACAATCCTTGATATTCTGGCCTCACGTCCCTTTCTTGCAGAGACTCACACAAACATGACAAACTACATGTTCATCCCTGTCCGGCTAACGTGGAATCAGGCCAGAGCGTACTGCAGGACACACTACACCGACCTGCCTACGATCGAGAACTCTGAGGTCAACCACAGGGTCTATTCCACGAAACCATACGCCACAGAGGCATGGATCGGCCTGTACAGGATATCGTGGGCTTGGTCCGATAAGAGCGTGAGCCTGTTCAGAAACTGGGCGCCTGGAGAGCCAAACGACTCTGAACGCTTCTGTGCAGCAGAGAATGCTGAACATAAATGGCATGACTCTGATTGTAACACCAAGTTAGCGTTCCTCTGCCATGAAGGTACCGCTGAAGACGCTTTCATGCTGAAGAAAGAAACATATTGTACATGGTTACAGACACTGTCATTGTCGGTCTTATCACCCAGATCCTGAGGTGAAGAAGACCACGGTGATGTTGAAGATGCAGACTACGGGTGACCTGACCGACCCAGCTGTGAGTGCACTGATCCTCCGACAGGTAAACTCATCTCTCTGCTCTCCATGTGGAGACACGGTGTGTGTATAAAACTGTTGAAAAAGAAACAGCTTGTGTTTTTATTTCACGCCTCCTCAGCTTGGCACTGAGCTGGAGAGTCGGGGACAGACTGACATCAGGCTGCAGTGGAAGGTTCAGCCCAGTGAGGAGAGAGTGACGCTCACACAACAGTTTCATTCACATTATTAATGTTTGTGGCTGCAAATACACGTTTGTCCCAAAGCGGCTAACTCTATTCAGTTTGTAACAACAGTCTCAGTCAAATGAGACCTCATCTTACAGGAGAACAAACATTCATTCATCCTTTGAATTTGAATCTCAGTCACCTGGAAATGATTTGTCTCAACTACAATCACACTGTTTTTGTTTCATAAAATGAATCTGTCGCATTTTATTTGTATTTCACAGCTCGACGCCATGACAGCTCTGAGTGGGCGGGGCCTTTGTGTAGTTTCTCTTTAAGTTCGATGCTCACAAATCGTCAGCAGCTTGTACAATGAGATCAACTTCGGCCTGTGCTGTACATCTGACAGTGAAGAGCAGTGTGGAAGCGCCTGCTTCCCCTCTGATGTTTCACATCTTTTTAATTCATATTCTCATGTGTCCTTCTAGAGTTTGATCACTCTCCTGTTTGAATAAATGTTTTCACAATACGAATCATCTCAGTGTGGTGGTTCCTTTATCCCCCTGACTGTAACTGACAGGCCTTCAGAAACCACAATGGATCGGCTAAGAAAAGCAAGATAATCCTTCGAGTACTCAGTCCAGATGTAAAGAACGTGATTCGAAGGAAATCCAACGTGAACTGGATTTCACACCAGTTACGTTCTAATTCAGGCCGTAACCAGCGCGATAAGGTCACCTTTCTCGCATCTCTCGTTTTCATATGAAAATTGAAGCTTCCCTCAAGGTGGACCTGATGTGCAAATCAGCCTTGTGACATATTCACTCATTCAAACACTCGGCTGGTGGAAGCTGCTACCAAACTAGACAACTAGCCAACATGCCCAGCGAGACTGACACCTGGAACCTTCTGTGGGCCACTTAAATTGGTAATTAACACTGATTGAAATACTTGAAAATTCAAAGTTTCAACCCCAGAGATTAGGGGATATTAAACAATATAGAACAGTTAACAACTGCACAGTGGCAAAAGCTGAACAATTCATTTGCACGACTTTGACTGTGTCATCATCTGCACACTTAGCGGCACCTTTTCTGTGCACACATACGTTAAACATACATTTTATTGTTTGCCGGTTGAGTGGCTTTTTACTTCTTTTTTTTAAGTTTTTGCTGGAGAGACAACAGCTGCTGGAGAAAAAAAATCAACGACTGGTTCTTAATACTTGGCAAATCAATGTGATTCAGATCCTGATTATTTCAACTTTTATATCTTTTTCAAAAGTGTGTGTGTGTGTGTGTGTGTGTGTTTTAAAACAGATGGCGATGAAAATGATCAAATATGGCTATCCTGGCTATGGCTACCCTGGCTATGTACTTTGGTGTGGAGCAAATGACAACATGTTGGCACTAAAACAATAAATACACCAGTATTGTATTGTCAGTATTGTCTCTCTGCCTCCTGCAATGAGAAATAAACGTGCAGTGATTCGTTTTGCTGAAACTGAGGTTGTGGTTCGTTGACTTGTCATGGCATTTGACAACATGTTTATTAGGGAAGAGAAACCTGTAGGTTGGAGTGGAAAATAAATCACACTGTATGAAAACTGAGACTATGATTTTTTTCATGCCAACATAATAACGCTTCCACAGAAAAGCTGCAGATTGAGAACAAACGTAGGAATGCAGAGCAAGGATAGCGGTGGGGAATGCTCTGTGAGGATGAGATAGAGATGCATGAAGGAGGAGAAAGGAGGACAAGTGAGCTGGGAGGAGGGAGGTGCAGCAGCAGGCTGCAGGAATGTTTCACATGCCTGTCCTCTGGATGACCTCGCCTCCCTGGAGTGTGGGAGATACGGCGAGTAATTAGCCTCCTTTAACGTCGCAGCTCTGCTGTCCTGAAGCCTCAATAGGTTTTAGCAGTGGCATTGAAGGAGCCTGAGTGTATTTATATTTTCAGACAAAATAGCTGTGGCCCCACCCGCCCGCAGCCGCCAGTCTATTTTCAAAGGGTTTTTATTTTGTTTTTGTATTTGTGACAGGTGTTTCAGGCATTTCCAGCTGATAAATGTTGGAGCAGATTTCTTTCCTCCCACCCACTCACCCATCTTACAGATGACCTACTTCATCTTCCAGTAGATTCAATTATAGATTCTCCTCACTAGAAATACTTCTCACTTAGAGTCACAGCTAAAGAACCCAATGAAGAGAAACGGAGCCTGAGGAGTATTGATTCTGTAAAAGGCCACATGGTTTCTATCATGAAACACCAATATGTCAGTCTTATCCGCTTTCCTTTATTTAAAACAGACACTTCAAGTGTCCTTTTCTGCCAATAACCTGAACGTAAACTGGCAGGATTAAAGCAGAGTAGATTATTTCAAAACAGGTTTCCTGATGCTGTCTTCAGTAAAAGGAAGTTCACATGTTCACGTCAGACACCTTGAATACATAAAAATTCCACGTGCTCATTCTGCTTTGAGGTGTGACTTATCTGACAGCCAACATTTACAGTCGGCTGTCGCTCAAACAAAAAAAAAAAACAAAAGAGACTTTTTTATGTGACTGTTGCTGGAGTTCTTTTGTCTCTGAGTGATCGTCTGTCCGCAACGTTCCACAAGAACCAGCCACGGTCGAGGTTTAGTTGACAAGCTGTCATGGAACCTCCGTGGGGACGTCCCAAAAAGGTCACCCGTTGCCCCCTCACACACACACACACACACACACACACACACACAGCGTCTACTGTGTGTGTGAGGTGGAGCAGAACGTTCAGTCCACACAGCAGCTGACATCAAAAACTATTTTGTTGCTTCAAACTTTCTCTGTCACTGATCTCTTTCCATGTTGCTTTGGTCCAGCTGAGCTGCTGCTGTGTGTACCTGTGGTGGTAAAATGTGCAGAGTAGGTCGGTTAGTTTACCAAAACACAGAGGGAAACTTCTAAGACTGATTTCAGATACCTGAAGGGTTTTTGTTGTCTGTCACCTGATCTTGTCCCTGACCAGGCTGTAAACTGACCACAGCGTCCATTTCTCCAAGAAGAACTCAAAGAAAAGTGTTCAGGATTTTCATGTCCCATAAAGAAAAGCTTATTGCTGCAGCAACATCTTTCACCACTATTAGAAAATGTTTTATGAGCTAATAATAATATATTGGACAAAGAATGAATCACAACAAGTTTATCTGTTACACAACATGGAAATATCCAACTATATGGTTGAATTCATCCTCGGCAGTTCAGTTGAAAGTTCTGCATTGGTGTTGTTGCTTTTTTTGGAATTTTTAGTATAAAAAAATATATATGAGCGATTTTAAGTAAAATTTGGCTTAATTGCATTTATACGAAGGAAAAGTTGGACATTTTAACTTTAAATTCATAATTCTGTGTAAATGTCAGTGCAGACGTGTGGACGTGTCGGTCCGTCCTTCTGTCCAGTCTATGGGGGCTCACATACCGTAGAAGAGGAGGTGCGGTGTGGATCCTGATCCAGGTCCACGTCTGGTCCACGTCTGGTCCCGGTCTGGGGATGGGGCTGGGGCTGGGGTCGTGTGAGGGGCAGCAGAGCAGTTCACCCAGAGTTCAGCCGCATCCATTAAAACTCTCCATGTGACACAACACGTATGAAGCAGGTCGCGTTCAGACGTGCGTCGATAAGAAGCAGAACTTTGTGACGTCGAACAGCCTCCACACGTCGAACGGACGCGGGATGGGCAGGTTGTCGTCTGCGGGTCTGATCCGGTCCGACATGTTTGCCTGATCACACTGAAGCGGAACCGGAGGACGGATCATGTTTGACTTCATGGACATTCAAGCCTTCGGTCCAGGAGACGTTCTGGACCAGTACTCATCGAGACCGGGCTGCATGCTGCAGGACCGGGGCCAGGACCGGGACCGGGACCGGGACCGAGACCGGGGCCAGGACCGGGGCCAGGACCAGGTTCTGGCTGCCTTCTTCCCGGAGCTGATGGAGGCGAACTGGGGGACTCACCGGTGTTCACAGTGTAGGTATCTTTTAAAACAGAATGCTCGTGTGTCTGCGTGAATTTAAAACAAACAAACAAACAAACAAACAAAAACAGCTGAGATCGATTGTTGAATAATCGACTAATCGCTGAAAATATCGGATGTTGTTGGTGTATTAGAAATGATTCTGTCACTAATGAAAGAAAAAAAACCAACCATCTCCAACGATGAATTACAGACAATAACACATAAATACCAGGATGAACGTGTTGGCATCTGATCACATTTATATTTACTGTATACTCTATATATATCACATATATTTACTGTGTACATATTGTTCTTCAGTGGACGTATTCAGACCGTGTACTTGGTAAAAGGCTGATAACAAACTGCAACAAAAACAGAAACACGGTTTCTAGTGCCCATTGTGATTGTTAAACTCTTATAATAAACAGAAGCACAGTGTTACGTAACAGAAGGTTTTTATTTGTCTTGTCTGAGCTCATGTAAGTTCACTGGACTTCCTTTAATAATCATTTGTGACTTATTTTAACTGAGAAATGTCTTTTCATGGTCAGTTTGCTGTCACTTCAAGAGTCAAATAATGGATTCATACTTTAAGTTTTCTAACCGTTGAAAAGTTCGTTTTCAAACTCATTTTATCTGTTTTTATATGCTTTGTGTGCAACTATTTTTTTGTAATACAGTGAGCAAATCAAAATAATGAAGTAAACAGTACAGGGTTATGAAGTAGGCACAGAACACATTGAGTATGGACATGGGATGGAAGGAATGTTGAACAACATTTCCACAGGCAGATTTTCCCTCATCATTTAAATGTGTTTGTGGTGAAACAAACAAAACTCGTCAAATGAAATTATGAAAAGGTTTTAGCTTCAGGCACATACAAAAAGATCCTGGACACTGAAGCTTGTGACATTTCAAGGGATGAAAAGTTTAAAATAGTATAATTTTCTTCAGTTGTGAGTCTCCACTGTGACACGCTGACGTTCCCCTCGGTCGTCTTAATCGAAAACATCTCCACTGAATTGAATTGTGAGTGAGGAGTTGTGTTTAATTGGGTTTTCCACCAAAAATGGCCATTTTTTTTGGAAAAGAAAGCTGAAAGGTGTTATATAGTGTGCACAGGTCCAGTATGGAGGCGTCAAGGTGGGAGTACGGTGCTCTACCATGACTCCAAACATCACAAATCCTGCTGATGAAATAAGACGACCACATGACCAGTCGATGGCAGTCGATGTCTGAAGACACTGTATGTGGGGCCACGGCAGTGTGAGGTGGTCTGTGTGTGGGACAGACCAGGTCCGGTCAGCTGGGGGTCACTGTGGGTTCACCGGATGGTCACGGTCTCACACCAGACGCCGCTCGTACATGTCAGACGCCCCCAAGCATTCAGACAAACTACGACCACATCGTCAGTGAAAGTATTTTTAACCAGCGACACGTCCTCAGCTCCTGTTTTCTTTCCTCTTTTTAATATTTAAGTACAAAGATGATCCTTTGTGGCGGGGGAATAATGTCCATGACGTGTCTGTAGCAGCTGTGGTGTAACTTCACCAGAACCTAGAGAAAGTCACAGGCAGAGCGGCCATGTGACGAACGTGTGAAAGCACGTTATAATTAGCACCAGAGAGCTGACATATATCTGTTCTTTCTTCTTAAACGAACACACACGATACATTGTCACACACATCAAATCACACCACGTAATTAGAGGGGGGGCTCTCGTCCCCTTCCCCCGACCACATCATTCCGCTGAGCATTACGCCGCCACCACACACACTTTCTATACTTTCTCCCGCCCTCCTTCTCCCTCTCATCAGTCAGTTGGGGCTTGTGGCATGCTTCGCCATTGTTTAGTGTTGGGGAGGGCGCTTGGCCTGAGGGGGGGTGTCCCCGTTTGACCTGCTGATTCCAGGTTCAACTGGAGGCCAGGGGTTCAAGAGGATGAAGATGACCAATTTTTCTGGTTTTGTCCCTTTTGGCTGCTTTCTCCATTTGCAGTCAGCGTGTTTGGAACGTCGACGGTGACGAGAGGTGATGGAGAGGCTGAACGCCACAGACAGAGGGGAAGGGTCCAGTGTGGGTTGATGGGAATGGTTCAGATTAAAGCAGTTTTATATCAGGTGTAATTCATTTAAAAATATTCCTCAACATGTATCAGATGAGATAAGCCACGCCCACAGGAAGTGTAGCGAGCCATCACAGGAATGTTTTGTTAGCAACTGTAGCAGCGTTTCTTTATTTGGATTCTTCGGCCCACCATTGTCTTTCGTCTCAGTAGAGTCTGAAAAAGGGTCTGATAGTTCTCTGTGCTCTGTAGTTTGACGAGAAAATCCCAGCCAGGGAACAGAGTCTGAAGCAAAGCTGTGCAATCCGACTGCGAGATGAATGCCTAATGAAGTTTCACTCAACATTCAGCGCGTTGTAATTGATCAGACATCTTTTAATAAGACAAAGCTTAATCGGGTGACAATAGCAGCTCGTCTCTCAGCGCCTTTGAGCCTCTTTCAAACCAAACACACACGTAAAATAAAGTCTGAGTGATGGTTAGTTCCTTGTTTTTATTTCAGTTACTGGACGCTGTCACGCTGGACGCAGCTGCGCCAAGGGACCATCTTTTTTAAAAGGGCACTTTTTGTGTTATTGATGGACGAAACCCTCCGTGAGTCACTGAGTGTCCGTCATCTATCCACGCCAGGTCGCTCCTCTCCTCACAGGACTACAATAGTGAAGCTCCAGTTCCTGTTTCCAAATGACATCACCCAAATGATACACTAGCTGCCATGGGCATGAGCAAGTTGAGAAGTTTGGTCCAGATATTATATACAATCTGTTTTTAAAAAATGCAGTTTGTCCTTAAGGGTAGCAACAACAGTTACAAAAAAAATAGGTGATGGAATGAATCCTGTCTGCAAACCGCACCTGCAGGTTTTTGGTGCTTGTTGCTCACTAGTAAAACTTTCAGAGGGTCACAGAGGTTTTCATTTCCTGTGGCTAAAACCTGATACATGTGGATGAAATGAGGCTGGTCTGTGCTCAGAGAGCTCAGACGTCCAGAGGGAGCTCAGAGCCACTTTGTGTTCCGAGGAGGTGGTTTAGGCAGAAAGGAGGGAGGCATTACACAACCTGTCCAAACTGGGAACGCCTCAGGGTCCTCCAGGGCTGCAGCTGTGGGTTCCCTTTCTCAGCCTCAACAGCCTAATAAGAAGCAAACAATGAAGACATGGTGCCAAAAAGCTACTCAAGCTCTTTGAAACTTTTTCCTTCACCTGCTATTGTGTTTGCAGCAGTGGGGAGCCAGAGCTCCAGCTCCAGCTCAGACGACCTGTTCACCAGTGCCCCCTCCCCGCCGCCACCTCCTCGCACTTACAAGCCTTGTTTTGTGTGTCAAGACAAGTCCTCAGGTTACCACTATGGAGTCAGTGCCTGCGAGGGCTGCAAGGTAACGTGCTACTTTCACCTCTGTTGGGGGCCATTTAAGTGAACACGACCTGAGGATTCTACGAACAGAGTTCATTGTATTTGTAACGATAAACACTTGAATAACTGTGAATGAGGTTAGAAAACATGGAACCAAAAATACAACAAAACACAAACAAAGGAACAACAGCTCCCTTCGTCATAAATAAACCACCTAGAAAAGTCTCATGGTCATTTAACACACATCATAGATTTACAAAATCCCTTAACTCATTTTCCACATTCGGATTTCATCCCGTACGTCATACAGTTTTAAAACTAATAAACCTATAGCTGAGGTTCTGTGCAACTAATTTATCTGTGTTAAACCCAGTGTGACTCTCAGAATAATCTCTAAGATTTAATTAAAATGGAAATCGCATTCATTGATGTTTTTCCGTATCCTCCCTATTCCATATTCATCATCAACCTCTTTTTCCACCCTGATGGTTCTTGTAGGGCTTCTTCCGCCGCAGCGTGCAGAAAAACATGGTGTACACGTGCCACCGGGACAGAAACTGCATCATCAACAAGATCACCAGGAACCGCTGTCAGTACTGTCGTCTCCACAAGTGCTTTGCTGTGGGAATGTCCAAGGAGTGTAAGTGTCTGACAACTCAGTGTAATCACGTGAGACTTGTGGATTGTCACTAAATCAGCATCAGCATTCCACAGTCATTCACAAACACAAATTCACAAATAATCGGCTCTTACGAAATGAAATTGTAAAAGCATCAACAGAAGCACGTGTTTGTGATCACGCTGACTGATCATGTGATTCACTGACTGGAAGGATAGACAGGTTCACCAGGGTTCATCCACAGCGACAGGTTGTACTCTCTCCGTCAGTTTTTGTGAGAGTCTGATCACATACTTGTACGCAAAAACATTTTCTTGCTCTGTCAAACAGAAAATCATGATGTGTCCCCCATCAGAAGGAGATAACTGCATCGTTCTAAAATCCCACAGTCTGTAGGATGAGAAAGACGCACAAATCTTTGCTCCACTGATAGACCATGTTTTTTTTACCATTTAAACAAAATGACGCTTTAAAACCAGAGTGAATTCTATCAGCGCTGCAGTTGTGAGTCAGGCAGAGGTGACCTACATAAGAAAGTGTGTGTTACGTGTGCGGAGGCGGAGCCAGAGATAGGGCGTCAGTGAAGGATCATCCCAGCCACATGCTCTGCTTGTCGCTCGTTCATAGTCAGACCCACACGTTACATAAGCACCTCACATGTAGCAGACAGACGGAAAGTATGTAACTGGTTGTTGGCCATCGGGCTGCAATGTGATCTCACATGGAATGTTTACACACTGACGGGCTGGATGTAGGGCATGTGGGGGTGGAGGTGGGGGGTGGGGTGAGCTGTTGCATAATAATAAAAACCACATGTGCATAGCTGCCTGAGCCCAGTCAGTGGGACACAGCAAAAACGTGTTGACACTGTTATCGAAGCGCTTATGAAAGACTAACCTGGTTATCCCATTTCAACATGAAAACCATCTCACAACCAGTGTGGAAAGTGAGAACTGTGAGTTCATGTTGCATCAGTGAGAGGCGACACACAGCCTTTGTCTTCACTCTGCTGTGACGTGAACCAACTCTCCTCATTGTGTTTTTGATGTTGTTTGAATTATTTATATATGTACATTTCTAAATTATTTGTCGCCTGGCATTCAATTATAAAATCTATACTTCTGGTGAAATGTCGACGAGGCCACGAGGTCTACAGAAACAGAAACCGGAAACAGTTGCAAGGCAGTCATGTCTTTAATTTATGCATTTTTTTTACAGGTTTTATTCTGATATATATCTTGTTTTATTCAAATTAACCCTTCATAGTGCACTGATACACAAAATTTCAACCATAGTGAGTTATCAGGGGATTTTACAAGACTTTTTTACTTTTATAACTTTTTAAAAAAAATCAATTTGTATTTACAAGCCAATGACGTTATCATATATGGACAGTTGAGGACATTTGCCATTTTCCCAAAATATTCATAAACATTCATACGGTGGCGCACCCCTGTAGGTGCAGGTGTTCTGTTCTTGTACTGAAGAATGACAGTATATGCATTCCATTCCATTCCATGTATACATTTGTATGTGTGTGTGTGTGTGTGTGTGTGTGTGAGTATGGTTTGTCACACTATAAACAAATTTCTTTTGTTTACGAATTTCTTTTTCAAATTAATAAAAACACAATTCTGAAAAAAGAGGAAATGTTCATATTTAATTATAATACATTTAAATTCAATTCATTTTAATTTACAATTCCAATAGTTATTTTGGGCTGAGGTGTGTAATATATAATAATAAATAAATAATAAATATATAAAATAGAAAAATACAAATTTAGAAAAATGCAAATACAATTAAGCAGTGACTTTTTACTCAGACAGTATTTCCCAACAATCCCTTTCAGTAGTTTTTAACATCCAACAATTGGTCTTGTTTTACCAGCGGTGCGAAATGACAGAAACAGACGGAAGGGGAAGAAGGAGGCTGTTAAGATGGCGATCATGGAGACGTATGAGCTGACGGCGGAGCTCGGCCTGATCGTGGAGAAGATCTGCAGCGCGCACAGAGAAACCTTCCCGTCCCTCTGCCAGCTGGGAAAATACACCACAGTGAGTCATTGCAGTCAGAGCGTTAGAACCTGCCCCACAGCAGAGACCTGATGGACGGAACCACCAGAGATAGAATGAGTGACGGACAACAGGAACATCACAGTCGACAAATCTAGATGCACCCTCGTGGTACAAAGTTCTGTTTTCATCCAGGCTGGGTCTAGAAACTTTTTGTTAGCTCCTGAGCTGCATATCCAAACAATCACAGCGTGTGTAGAGTCGGTGGGTGGGCTTAACATGGCGACAGAGTTGTTACTGTTCCGTGTGTCGTCAATAAAGAAGATGGCCGCTGCTGGCGAACAACGGTCTTTGGCGTCAGCGTTGGCCTCGACTTTGAATGATTTGGAGTAAAGTTTTTCCACTACACACCCCGCAGAACACGTGCTCATGGACTCTCTTCGGTCACTCTGACTGCATCCCCTTCTTCGTTATCTTATTTCGTGCAGAGGGAATTTGAAATCCGAGGGGCGATTGCCCAGACCCAACATTTTGATGTAGGTCTGATTTGCCAGGTTTGTAACATCACAGACCTGATGGAGAATCCTCTCTTGTGTGTCCAGAACTCGAGCTCGGACCACAGGATCCAGCTGGACCTCGGGTTGTGGGATAAGTTCAGTGAACTCGCCACCAAGTGCATCATCAAGGTGGTGGAGTTTGCCAAGCGAGTTCCTGGCTTCACCGACCTAACCATTGCCGACCAGATCACTCTGCTCAAAGCTGCCTGCTTAGACATCCTGGTATGTCCTCTGCCTGAACTGAGCTCCTGCTCTTCTGTTGTTGCTATGGAAACACTCACCTAGTTGCAGCAGTCTGAACTGGCAAGTGTCGCAGTGTTTGCTGCTCTGCTGCAAGTACTTTCAAGCTCAAACTCATCTGCTTCCTCTCACGAATCTCCTCATGCCCGTCTCTCATCTTTTCCAGATTCTGAGGATTTGCACTCGCTACACTCCCGATCAGGACACCATGACCTTCTCTGATGGTTTGACCCTGACCCGCACTCAAATCCACAACGCTGGATTTGGGCCGCTGACAGATCAGGTGTTCACGTTTGCAGGGCAGCTGCTGCCGCTGGAGATGGACGACACGGAGAGCGGCCTCCTCAGCGCCATCTGCCTCGTGTCTGGAGGTAAGAACACGCGAGTACAACCGAAGCACCTAAAAGAGCTGCAAAGACATTTTCATTTGTTCTGTACGTGTGTGTGCTGACACTCTGTGTTTGATAAGATCGTCAGGATCTGGAGGAGCCGTCGAAAGTGGAGGTTTTGCAGGAGCCTCTGCTGGAGGCGCTGAAGATCTACTCGCGCAAACGGCGGCCCAGCATGCCCCTCATGTTCCCCAAAGCCCTCATGAAAATCACTGACCTGCGCAGCATCAGTGCCAAGGGTGAGTAGCTTCAAAAAGTAACGCACCCAGTGAGTCACTGGTCACTGGAAGTCACTGGAAGTCTCTGATCCCAGATGGAACCGCTCTCTGCTCAGACCCCGACCAGCAGAGGGGATCCTAAAAACTTTTGTGTAAATATTTTCATCATTTTCGCTTGTTTATTGTCTCCACAGGAGCCGAGCGAGTGGTGACGCTGAAGCTGGAGATCCCAGGTTCCATGCCTCCTCTGATAGAGGAGATGCTGGAAGATCTGCAGGATCTGGAGAAGGACCAACGTGAACACTCGGAGAGCACAGCGAGCCCGGATCAGCAGACCACCTTCCAGTGTTCTCATCCCGGTTCATCTCGGGACCTGAACGCCTCAGACGTCCTGCTCTGAAGACTGTCCGAGAAGAACTACCACTGATAGAGAGTACAGATGCAGTTCAGGAGGAGTTGGGAGAGTTTCAGAGCCGTACGTGGACATTCACTGACTGATCACACTAACTTCGTTCTCGGACTTCAGATAGCGAGTGGAAAAGACACGGTGATGGTGGCTGTTGGCACTGGATGTGATTGTTGTATTTATATTTGTTGGAGATGTCACACAAATGCTCTTTACCTCATTAAATAAGGATGCCTTTAGTGGTAGCATAGCATCATTAGTAAGCAGGTTTTTGAGCTTTTTACATACTAAATATTTTTTCGCTCGTCTCCTGTTAAACTGATGTCAAAAGAAGAAAAGCTCTGCACCAGCGTCAGGCTTCTCATACAAACACGTATTTTGCTTATTGCTTACTTAAATCTCAATACAAACATGCAAAGCTAAATCAATATTCTGTTCAATATCAAGGATATTTTTTGTTTTTTTCAAGTTAATCATTGAGTAACCAATCAGAATGTTTCACCAGAACAACTGAGATGTTAGTGCTCTGAACGCACAAAACTCAATTCCTCCCTCATCTTTGTGGTTTCATCTTCTGTTGCCTTGGTGGATTTCTGCTTTAATGATTGAAAACGTAAACATCACCCACCTTTGATTCATCTGACAGAAGCCACCAGCTGGTAGTTAACTGTGCCCCCACCCCCTTCTCTGCTTCTGATTGGCTTTCATCATTTATGAGACACACCTGGCTTGAAAGAGTGTTTACACTTAAATAGGGTTTTAACAAGTTACTTTAATGGTGAGTTTTTTCATAGAGTTACTGAAATGTTCTTGGTTATCACTTGTTGCCGAGGAAACTGATAGAACTCCTCATACTTTGTTATGTTTCCTGAATGTGTTTGCAGATATAAACCGTTTTATTTGTATAAAAAGGAAATTATCAATGCAAAAATGTGATGGTGAATGTTCATTAATGGTATTTACACCCTGATAAGTTTACATAGGATATGAGGGATAGACAGATATAGAACTATAGAACTGGATATAAACAACTGTCAGCACATTTAAGGAAATTTAAAGCATTAGGTGGTGTGCTCTCTGTTGAAACTACCAGACATACTTATAAATATTATTATTACTATGATATACTATCATTTCTTTTCACAGTTATACGATCATGCTGTTGCACCTGATTACAAGTACATCATATCTAATTTATTGAATGTTTATATTCAGCTCCTGATTTACTGCATTTTGTGAAGATTATTCTTCTTTTGTAGCATCGCATCGAAAACGTTAAGCCCGATTGTTGTCAGTGCAGGTACAGTGTAGTCATTTTAATTACAGACGGATTATTTTACTGAAAAAGATTTAGCCAGAAATGAGTACAACTATTCAGTGCACGGTAGTGATAAAAATAGAAGAGGCAAACTATGAGAGATGTATCATATAAAGCAGAAAAGAAATATATTACTGGAAAGAAAAACTCTACATATGGAAATAATATGAAATACTTCTGTCTGTTTTATGCCTGAAAAGTATAATTCATAAAGCAACAGAGTGTTTTATTGTAAATCTTTGTCATATCAACTGCAAGCAGCTCTGTCATGTGACTTTCTGTCTCATCCACTCTACATAGACTGGCAGTGTTTGTATCTGAGGTGATTTCTATTTCTGATGTTTGCAGACTTCATTCATCCAAGGTCTCTGAGTACTTTGTTGTATTTAAAAAAGTCTATACTGCCCCCCACAGACCTGTAGATGAACTGCATGACACCAGTGGATTATTCAAAATGGGTCTATGGGTTTTATGGTGTGTGATCTGTGTATATATGTGAAGCTACTGTGAAGTCTAAGACATGAACGTACACATATCTGAGTGGGACCAGGAATTTTCTTTCAGTAAACATTAGATTATAAATCTGTCGTCTGCTAACATGAATTTTAAAAGATATTCAGCTTCTTTGGATTTATGTTTTGTTGTTGTTGTTGCTGTTCTAAAACAAATTATGGTTTTAGAATCTTTAAGGGGGTTACCAATTAAATTAGTTTAAACCAAGTGGACTCTGTTGGATTCAGATGAAACATGGCTTGTTACAGTGAACTTCCTGATAATTAATGTTCAGCATAAACTCCTTGTCTGCTCCTGCACTTTGGCTGCATCATCTGGTAATTATTGATACTTAAATTGATGAAAGGTCTGCCACGATGTCTGTGGTCTCCCACTGGACATATTCTAATGGTGTACAGAAGAGGGTATGTGAGAATTTGATAAAACAAACAATAACAGACCAGAATAAATGGACTGCATTAAACTTTTAGTTTGACCAACCACATTTTACATTCCATATTTGTATTGCTTACATATCTAATCAACTGATTTACATTTTTGTGTAAAATCTCCTTTTCTTTAATGACTGAAAAAAATAAAGCAAAGAAACAGTCTAGCTCTGGACATTTTTTTTCCTGCATAAGGAAACGGGAAACATTCATGAGCTGGATACTGTCACATGTAACACCAAGGAGTCACACTGTCACATGTGTCCAAATAGAAGAACAGGCCTTGTGACACCATGAACATGTTCAGTCAACAAACATGCATTAAAAGTGTTTTCTAAGTTGGATGGATGTTAACACCAAAGATCAGCTGTGTCTCGACTCAAGAGGATGAGTACGGTCGACGGTCACTCCTTTGTGGGGAATTTCTTTTTTCTGCAAATCTAAAATCAACACATATTTATTATACACAAACAAAATAGATATAAGTTTTATGTAGACATTTGAATTTAATGCCTCCTCCACCTGTGTGTCCACGTTTCACTTGTGTGTCTGTGTTGGCTTTGTTCCTGTTTCATTGATTCAAATCAGTTGGTCATTAATTCACTGATCAAATCACTGGTCTTCTGCAGATCCTGTGTCCACTGATGCTCATCTGGACCAAGGACAGCTGCATGCGTGGAGATGCTGATGCTGATCATTCGACAAATTGTTCCATTGCAGTGGATCAGTGAGTTCATTTTTGATCTGAGGAGTTGTTTTTATCCAGTGAGTGGTGCAGAGGGGATCAATGATTAGATTATTAGCACCAGAGGACTTACACTGTCGAGTGTCGTTGATCCTTGAACATTGTCCTACAACTTGTTTGTTCACCTGTTCAAACCAGTATGTTGCTATGGCTTCAGTGTAAACCTCATGATTCAGTAAAACCAAAGGTGCATTAACATCCGTTGGTGGAAGGAGGTGTTGTGACTTGTTATCCAACTGTATATCTTTGCATTCTGCTGTTGGGATGAGTGTTCTGTGTAACACCCCGTCCAGGCAGGGCCAATTGTCTATATCAAAGGCGGCACAGCTTTTAGGCGTCAGCTTTGACTCACTGAGATTCAGGACGCGTTTGATTGGAGCGTCGCTGTGTCATTGAGCAGGAACTTTGAATGCTATGTGTGCACGCTGCAGCCAGCAAACACTTCTCCTCTGGTCTGTGAGAGAGAATAGTCACCTGCTGCGTGTTGCTTCATAGTAGCTGTTCTCCTCAGCAGCTCTTCTATGATCCCCTGAGAGGGAACAGTTGCACAGGAAAACACATCACTGACTTGGCAAAGACTATATGTAGTCAATCATGTTAGTCGAAGAGCACATGATTACAAACTGACCTGCATCTGCTCATACGTAACGCCATCTTTCAGATTCCCATCAACTGTTGAAAAAGGAAGAAAAATCTGTTGCTTTAATTTTGCGTGTGAGGTCAAACTCAGTGTTTTCTCAACAACCACAATCAGACTGATGGTTGAGCGGATAATTTCTGAGTTCCAGGAATGTGACTGATTACATCAGTAATGTGATCTGGGCTGTCTGATGGTTCCCTCTCTGGACGTACTCAGCAAAGCTCGTACCTGAGTCGTCAGCTGCATGGCGCTCTCCTGGGAAGTGGTGAACCAGACGCCACCAGTCTGAAATGTCCGAGTCGGTTTCCATCACCTCTGGAGAAGCCTGGACAAGCTGCGGGGAAGAGGGGGGTGTTTTCATTTTTACTTGAGAGTGACAAAGTAAACTGATGAGAATCTGAGCACATATTTTTGATACTTCCTGTATCAGATAAGGCATTTTAAGTCATTGATCTAATTCCTAAAGATGCCACTGCACATCTCTTTGCTTTATCCTCTTGATGTGGACTTGGCTCGGCTGTACAAACCCTGCTGAGCTCCATTTTCAGGTTGTGAGGGTCACTCCCATGTTGAAAAAGGGACTTTTTAAATCTCTCAATGATCCGTCTTCTGATGTTTTGTTGTGGAGATGGTGGAAGCTGGAAACCAAAGTACCATAGGATATTAAAGTTTGGTTCGATTCATGTTTTGCAGATTTTCAATACTTATTAAGATTTATTGAAGAGAACTTGTTTGTCTCTAAGAACAACATGAGCTTTACTTTACCTGTGTGATGTATAAGAGTTTGTGCAGCTGCACCAGGAGCCTGTGAGCGGGATCATCAATCTGTCGCAGCTTCTTGTGGGAGACACAGATGCCTGCTGACACTGAGATAAGGTAAATCAAACCAGCTTGATAGACAAGAATGTGACAGCTTCCAGCTTTGACTGTGTCTGTCCAGTGGGTTGTTTGTGTTGGTGTAATGTGCTCCTATGTCTTATCTTGTCTGGAGGGTTCAGAGAAAAGCATTCCCAGCTGATTCAACTCAAACCTGGTTTTGGTTTCATCCCTGCAGCAGCACAGTCCCCCCTGAGAGGAGAAAGCTGTCTTAATGTGGGAAGAACTATATATCCAGGTATAAAGCAGGTGGACAGTAACCACAGACTTTAAGGTACAACTCGTAGCTTCATAGCAGCTGGTGGTATATCAGATATCTGCTGGTACAGATCTCGACCACCATGGTCTCTACTAACAGGAGACTCCTCCTCTTCAAACTACATTTTTCTTGCTAAAATGGAACAACTTGCAGCTGAGGCAGCACTTTATGAGTGAGCAGCAGGTCTTGTCATTCTGTGTATGAGGAGGTATTTATGTGCATTCAGATATACGTACCCAGACAGATTAGGGTCGGGTGTAACTGAGGCTGGGGTCTTCAACCCTTTTGACCAAGATCGAAAATATTTGTTGAGGGAGTGAAACCCAAAATACAGTGCAAAAGAAGAATTAGTTGGAAGCAGAACTGTTACATGCTGAATAATTTGTCACATAAACACTGCTGCAGCTCTTCTGACCGTAT
>NW_027614750.1:0-22280 GCF_965212315.1 Lampetra planeri | reverse complement strand
TGAGAGTGAGGTGAGAGAGGAGTGAGGTGAGAGAGGAGAGGGAGGGGAGAGATGAGTGAGGAGAGTGAGGTGACAGAGAGGAGAGGGGAGAGATGAGTGGAGCGAGAGAGCGGAGCGAGTTGACAAGGATACGTGAAGGAGACCTCTGCAGAGAGCGAGATCTCTCTGCTCTCTCTCCCCTCTCTGCGCTGACACAGAGAGTCGAGACAGAGACGAGAGACAGAGTAGAGAGACAGGGAGAGACAGACAGAGAGTTGAGCGAGAGGGGGGAGTGAGGGAGGGGAGAGTGGTGAGAGAGATGAGTGAGGTGACAGAGAGTGGAGCGAGTTGACAAGGATACGTGAAGGAGACCTCTGCAGAGAGCGAGATCTCTCTGCTCTCTCCCCCCTCTCTGCGCTGACACAGAGAGTCGAGACAGAGCAGAGAGACAGAGTAGAGAGACAGAGAGAGGCTGAGAGAGACAGAGAGTCGACAGACTTCTGGGAGAGTTTTTACGAATCAAACCTGGCGACTCACCGGGTACCAGACCACGCGAAACCATGAGCGCCGCCATCTTGCCTGGGGGGAAGAGGTCACGTGGGGTCGCCGGAAACGGAAGTGACCGCGGAGGGAGAGAGGGTGGGGGGGTTTCCGGTTCCGGTGCCCACGTCTCGCCCCGCCCCCTCCCCCGTTGTTGTTGTCATGGAGATCGACTCACCCTGTCAATCAACAACAACAACAACAACAACCGCCATTGGCCACTAAGTGGCGGTGACGTCACCAAGACGCTTGTGCCAGGCTAGGTGCATGAGCAGGAGGTCACGTGACAGACCCAGCAGGTGCCATGGGTTGACTGCTGCTGTGCCAGGCTAGGTGCATGAGCAGGAGGTCACGTGGCAGACCCAGCAGGTGCCATGGGTTGACTGCTGTGCCAGGCTAGGTGCATGAGCAGGAATCCACGTGGCAGACCCAGCAGGTGCCATGGGTTTGACTGCTGCTGTGCCAGGCTAGGTGCATGAGGAGGAGGTCACGTGACAGACCCAGCAGGTGCCATGGGTTGTACTGCTGTGCCAGGCTAGGTGCATGAGGAGGTCACGTGGCAGACCCAGCAGGTGCCATGGGTTGTACTGCTGTGCCAGGCTTGGTGCATGAGGAGGAGGTCACGTGGCAGACCCAGCAGGTGCCATGGGTTGTACTGCTGTGCCAGGCTAGGTGCATGAGGAGGAGGTCACGTGACAGACCCAGCAGGTGCCATGGGTTGTACTGCTGTGCCAGGCTAGGTGCATGAGGAGGAGGTCACGTGGCAGACCCAGCAGGTGCCATGGGTTGACTGCTGTGCCAGGCTAGGTGCATGAGGAGGAGGTCACGTGGCAGACCCAGCAGGTGCCATGGGTTGTACTGCTGTGCCAGGCTAGGTGCATGAGGAGGAGGTCACGTGGCAGACCCAGCAGGTGCCATGGGTTGTACTGCTGTGCCAGGCTAGGTGCATGAGCAGGAGGTCACGTGGCAGACCCAGCAGGTGCCATGGGTTGTACTGCTGTGCCAGGCTAGGTGCATGAGCAGGAGGTCACGTGGCAGACCCAGCAGGTGCCATGGGTTGTACTGCTGTGCCAGGCTAGGTGCATGAGTAGGAGGTCACGTGGCAGACCCAGCAGGTGCCATGGGTTGTACTGCTGTGCCAGGCTAGGTGCATGAGCAGGAGGTCACGTGGCAGACCCAGCAGGTGCCATGGGTTGACTGCTGCTGTGCCAGGCTAGGTGCATGAGGAGGAGGTCACGTGACAGACCCAGCAGGTGCCATGGGTTGTACTGCTGTGCCAGGCTAGGTGCATGAGGAGGTCACGTGGCAGACCCAGCAGGTGCCATGGGTTGTGCTGCTGTGCCAGGCTAGGTGCATGAGGAGGAGGTCACGTGGCAGACCCAGCAGGTGCCATGGGTTGTACTGCTGTGCCAGGCTAGGTGCATGAGGAGGAGGTCACGTGGCAGACCCAGCAGGTGCCATGGGTTGTACTGCTGTGCCAGGCTAGGTGCATGAGGAGGAGGTCACGTGGCAGACCCAGCAGGTGCCATGGGTTGACTGCTGTGCCAGGCTAGGTGCATGAGGAGGAGGTCACGTGGCAGACCCAGCAGGTGCCATGGGTTGACTGCTGCTGTGCCAGGCTAGGTGCATGAGGAGGAGGTCACGTGACAGACCCAGCAGGTGCCATGGGTTGACTGCTGTGCCAGGCTAGGTGCATGAGGAGGAGGTCACGTGGCAGACCCAGCAGGTGCCATGGGTTGTACTGCTGTGCCAGGCTAGGTGCATGAGGAGGAGGTCACGGGGCAGACCCTGCAGGTGCCATGGGTTCTACTGCTGTGCCAGGCTAGGTGCATGAGGAGGTCACGTGGCAGACCCAGTAGTGCCATGGGTTGACTGCTGTGCCAGGCTAGGTGCATGAGGAGGAGGTCACGTGGCAGACCCAGCAGGTGCCATGGGTTGTACTGCTGTGCCAGGCTAGGTGCATGAGGAGGAGGTCACGTGACAGACCCAGCAGGTGCCGTGGGTTGTGCTGCTGTGCCAGGCTAGGTGCATGAGGAGGAGGTCACGGGGCAGACCCAGCAGGTGCCATGGGTTGTACTGCTGTGCCAGGCTAGGTGCATGAGGAGGAGGTCACGGGGCAGACCCAGCAGGTGCCATGGGTTGACTGCTGTGCCAGGCTAGGTGCATGAGGAGGAGGTCACGGGGCAGACCCAGCAGGTGCCATGGGTTGACTGCTGTGCCAGGCTAGGTGCATGAGCAGGAGGTCACGTGGCAGACCCAGCAGGTGCCATGGGTTGTACTGCTGTGCCAGGCTAGGTGCATGAGGAGGAGGTCACGTGGCAGACCCAGCAGGTGCCATGGGTTGACTGCTGTGCCAGGCTAGGTGCATGAGGAGGTGGTCACGTGACAGACCCAGCAGGTGCCATGGGTTGTACTGCTGTGCCAGGCTAGGTGCATGAGGAGGTGGTCACGTGACAGACCCAGCAGGTGCCATGGGTTGTACTGCTGTGCCAGGCTAGGTGCATGAGGAGGTGGTCACGTGACAGACCCAGCAGGTGCCATGGGTTGTACTGCTGTGCCAGGCTAGGTGCATGAGCAGGAGGTCACGTGGCAGACCCAGCAGGTGCCATGGGTTGACTGCTGTGCCAGGCTAGGTGCATGAGGAGGAGGTCACGTGGCAGACCCAGCAGGTGCCATGGGTTGTACTGCTGTGCCAGGCTAGGTGCATGAGGAGGAGGTCACGTGGCAGACCCAGCAGGTGCCATGGGTTGTGCTGCTGTGCCAGGCTAGGTGCATGAGCAGGAGGTCACGTGGCAGACCCAGCAGGTGCCATGGGTTGTACTGCTGTGCCAGGCTAGGTGCATGAGGAGGAGGTCACGGGGCAGACCCAGCAGGTGCCATGGGTTGTACTGCTGTGCCAGGCTAGGTGCATGAGGAGGAGGTCACGTGGCAGACCCAGCAGGTGCCATGGGTTGTACTGCTGTGCCAGGCTAGGTGCATGAGGAGGAGGTCACGTGGCAGACCCAGCAGGTGCCATGGGTTGACTGCTGTGCCAGGCTAGGTGCATGAGGAGGAGGTCACGGGACAGACCCAGCAGGTGCCATGGGTTGTACTGCTGTGCCAGGCTAGGTGCATGAGGAGGAGGTCACAGGACAGACCCAGCAGGTGCCATGGGTTGTACTGCTGTGCCAGGCTAGGTGCATGAGGAGGTCACGTGGCAGACCCAGCAGGTGCCATGGGTTGTACTGCTGTGCCAGGCTAGGTGCATGAGGAGGAGGTCACGGGGCAGACCCTGCAGGTGCCATGGGTTGTACTGCTGTGCCAGGCTAGGTGCATGAGGAGGTCACGTGGCAGACCCAGTAGTGCCATGGGTTGACTGCTGTGCCAGGCTTGGTGCATGAGGAGGAGGTCACGTGGCAGACCCAGCAGGTGCCATGGGTTGTACTGCTGTGCCAGGCTAGGTGCATGAGGAGGAGGTCACGTGACAGACCCAGCAGGTGCCGTGGGTTGTGCTGCTGTGCCAGGCTAGGTGCATGAGGAGGAGGTCACGTGGCAGACCCAGCAGGTGCCACGGGTTGTGCTGCTGTGCCAGGCTAGGTGCATGAGGAGGAGGTCACGGGGCAGACCCAGCAGGTGCCATGGGTTGTACTGCTGTGCCAGGCTAGGTGCATGAGCAGGAGGTCACGTGGCAGACCCAGCAGGTGCCATGGGTTGTACTGCTGTGCCAGGCTAGGTGCATGAGGAGGAGGTCACGTGGCAGACCCAGCAGGTGCCATGGGTTGACTGCTGTGCCAGGCTAGGTGCATGAGGAGGTGGTCACGTGACAGACCCAGCAGGTGCCATGGGTTGTACTGCTGTGCCAGGCTAGGTGCATGAGGAGGTGGTCACGTGACAGACCCAGCAGGTGCCATGGGTTGTACTGCTGTGCCAGGCTAGGTGCATGAGGAGGTGGTCACGTGACAGACCCAGCAGGTGCCATGGGTTGTACTGCTGTGCCAGGCTAGGTGCATGAGCAGGAGGTCACGTGGCAGACCCAGCAGGTGCCATGGGTTGACTGCTGTGCCAGGCTAGGTGCATGAGGAGGAGGTCACGTGACAGACCCTGCAGGTGCCATGGGTTGTACTGCTGTGCCAGGCTAGGTGCATGAGGAGGAGGTCACGTGGCAGACCCAGTAGTGCCATGGGTTGACTGCTGTGCCAGGCTAGGTGCATGAGGAGGAGGTCACGTGGCAGACCCAGCAGGTGCCATGGGTTGACTGCTGTGCCAGGCTAGGTGCATGAGGAGGAGGTCACGGGGCAGACCCAGCAGGTGCCATGGGTTGTACTGCTGTGCCAGGCTAGGTGCATGAGGAGGAGGTCACGTGGCAGACCCAGCAGGTGCCATGGGTTGACTGCTGTGCCAGGCTAGGTGCATGAGGAGGAGGTCACGGGGCAGACCCAGCAGGTGCCATGGGTTGTACTGCTGTGCCAGGCTAGGTGCATGAGGAGGAGGTCACGTGGCAGACCCAGCAGGTGCCATGGGTTGACTGCTGTGCCAGGCTAGGTGCATGAGGAGGAGGTCACGTGGCAGACCCAGCAGGTGCCATGGGTTGTACTGCTGTGCCAGGCTAGGTGCATGACCAGGAGGTCACGTGGCAGACCCAGCAGGTGCCATGGGTTGTACTGCTGTGCCAGGCTAGGTGCATGAGCAGGAGGTCACGTGGCAGACCCAGCAGGTGCCATGGGTTGTACTGCTGTGCCAGGCTAGGTGCATGAGCAGGAGGTCACGTGGCAGACCCAGCAGGTGCCATGGGTTGACTGCTGTGCCAGGCTAGGTGCATGAGGAGGAGGTCACGTGGCAGACCCAGCAGGTGCCATGGGTTGACTGCTGTGCCAGGCTAGGTGCATGTGGAGGAGGTCACGTGGCAGACCCAGCAGGTGCCATGGGTTGACTGCTGCTGTGCCAGGCTAGGTGCATGAGGAGGAGGTCACGTGACAGACCCAGCAGGTGCCATGGGTTGTACTGCTGTGCCAGGCTAGGTGCATGAGGAGGAGGTCACGTGGCAGACCCAGCAGGTGCCATGGGTTGACTGCTGCTGTGCCAGGCTAGGTGCACGAGGAGGAGGTCACGTGACAGACCCTGCAGGTGCCATGGGTTGTACTGCTGTGCCAGGCTAGGTGCATGAGCAGGAGGTCACGTGGCAGACCCAGCAGGTGCCATGGGTTGTACTGCTGTGCCAGGCTAGGTGCATGAGGAGGAGGTCACGTGGCAGACCCAGCAGGTGCCATGGGTTGACTGCTGTGCCAGGCTAGGTGCATGAGGAGGAGGTCACGTGGCAGACCCAGCAGGTGCCATGGGTTGTACTGCTGTGCCAGGCTAGGTGCATGAGGAGGAGGTCACGTGGCAGACCCAGCAGGTGCCATGGGTTGTACTGCTGTGCCAGGCTAGGTGCATGAGCAGGAGGTCACGTGGCAGAACCAGCAGGTGCCATGGGTTGTACTGCTGTGCCAGGCTAGGTGCATGAGGAGGAGGTCACGTGGCAGACCCAGCAGGTGCCATGGGTTGACTGCTGTGCCAGGCTAGGTGCATGAGGAGGAGGTCACGTGGCAGACCCAGCAGGTGCCATGGGTTGTACTGCTGTGCCAGGCTAGGTGCATGAGGAGGAGGTCACGTGGCAGACCCAGCAGGTGCCATGGGTTGTACTGCTGTGCCAGGCTAGGTGCATGAGCAGGAGGTCACGTGGCAGACCCAGCAGGTGCCATGGGTTTGCTGTGCCAGGCTAGGTGCATGAGCAGGAGGTCACGTGACAGACCCAGCAGGTGCCATGGGTTGTACTGCTGTGCCAGGCTAGGTGCATGAGGAGGAGGTCACGTGGCAGACCCAGCAGGTGCCATGGGTTGACTGCTGTGCCAGGCTAGGTGCATGAGGAGGAGGTCACGTGGCAGACCCAGCAGGTGCCATGGGTTGTACTGCTGTGCCAGGCTAGGTGCATGAGGAGGAGGTCACGTGGCAGACCCAGCAGGTGCCATGGGTTGTACTGCTGTGCCAGGCTAGGTGCATGAGCAGGAGGTCACGTGGCAGACCCAGCAGGTGCCATGGGTTTGCTGTGCCAGGCTAGGTGCATGAGCAGGAGGTCACGTGACAGACCCAGCAGGTGCCATGGGTTGTACTGCTGTGCCAGGCTAGGTGCATGAGGAGGAGGTCACGTGGCAGACCCAGCAGGTGCCATGGGTTGACTGCTGTGCCAGGCTAGGTGCATGAGGAGGAGGTCACGTGACAGACCCAGCAGGTGCCATGGGTTGTACTGCTGTGCCAGGCTAGGTGCATGAGGAGGAGGTCACGTGGCAGACCCAGCAGGTGCCATGGGTTGACTGCTGTGCCAGGCTAGGTGCATGAGGAGGAGGTCACGTGGCAGACCCAGCAGGTGCCACGGGTCGACTGACTGAGATGACCGAGATGACTGGCTGATGCACCACCTGTGCCCCCTACTGTGCCAACTTGCTGTGCTTTAGCCACCCGGCGCTCCGCTCGTTGTTGTGAGCGTCGCTCCTCCGCCCTCCGTTGTTGTTGGAGGGCGACTGCCTCCAACTGCCCAGTAGCGTCCTTCACGAGCCTCCTCCACTGAGGCCGATCTTGACACTCAATCATTCACTCACCCACTCACTCACCCACTCACTCAGTCACCCACTCACTCACCAACTCACCCACTCACTCACCCACTCATTCACTCAGTCATTCACCCACTCACTCACCCACTCACTCACCCACCCACTCACCCACCCACCCACTCACTCACTCACTCACCCACTCACACACTCACCCACTCACCCACTCACTCACTCACTCCCCCGCTCACTCACTCATACATTCACCAACTAACTCATTCACCCACTCACTCATTCACCGACTCACTCACTTCCCCGCTCATTCACTCAGCCACCTACTCACTCACCCACTCACCCACTCACCCACTCACTCATTAACTCACCAACTCACTCATTCACCCACTCACTCATTCACTCACCCACTCATTCACTCATTAACTCACCCACTCACTCAGTTACCGACTCACTAACCCACTCACTCAGTCACTCACCCACTCACTCAGTCACTCACCCACTCACTCAGTCACCCACTCACTCACTCACCCACTCACTCACCCACTCACTCAGTCACCCACTCACTCACCCACTCACCCATTCACTCACCCACTCACTCACCCACTCACACAGTCACCCACTCACTCACCAACTCACAAACTCACCCACTCACTCAGTCACTCACCCACTCACTCAATCACTCACCCACTAACTCAGTCACCCACTCACTCACTCACCCACTCACTCACTCACCCAATCATCCACTCACCCACTCACTCAGTCACCCACTCACTCACTCACCCACTCACTCACCCATTCACTCACCCACTCACTCACCCACTCACTCAGTCACCCACTCACTCACCAACTCACCAACTCACTCACTCAGTCACTCACCCACTCACTCACCCACTCACTCAGTCACCCACTCATTCACTCACCCATTCACTCACTCAGCCACTCACTCACCCACTCACTCACTCACCCACTCATTAACTTACCCACTCACTCACCCACTCACTCACCCACTCACCCACTCACTCACTCATTAACTCACCCACCCACTCATCCACTCACCCATCCACTCACTCACTCACTCACCCACTCATTAACTCACCCACTCACTCACCCACTCACTCAGCCACTCATCCACTCACCCACCCACTCATCCACTCACTCACCAACTCATTCATTCACCCACCCACTCATCCACTCACCCATCCACTCACTCACCCACTCACTCACTCACCCACCTACTCACTTACTCCCCCGCTCACTCACTCATGAATTCACCAACTAACTCATTCACCCACTCACTCATTCACTCAATCACCCACAAACTCAGTCATACACTCACCCACTCACTCATTCACCGACTCACTCACTCCCCCGCTCATTCACTCAGCCACCTCCTCACTCACCCACTCACTCATTAACTCACCAACTCACTCATTCACCCACTCACTCATTCATTCACCCACTCATTCACTCATTAACTCACCCACTCACTCAGTTACCGACTCACTAACCCACTCACTCAGTCACTCACCCACTCACTCAGTCACTCACCCACTCACTCAGTCACCCACTCACTCACTCACCCACTCACCCACTCACTCACCCACTCACTCAGTCACCCACTCACTCACCCACTCACTCACCCACTCACCCATTCACTCACCCACTCACTCACCCACTCACTCAGTCACACACTCACTCACCAACTCACAAACTCACCCACTCACTCAGTCACTCACCCACTCACTCAGTCACTCACCCACTAACTCAGTCACCCACTCACTCACTCACCCACTCACTCACTCACTCACCCACTCATCCACTCACCCACTCACTCAGTCACCCACTCACCCACTCACCCACTCACTCACCCATTCACTCACCCACTCACCCACTCACTCAGTCACCCACTCACTCACTCACCCACTCACTCACCCACTCACTCAGTCACCCACTCACTCACCCACTCACTCACCCACTCACCCATTCACTCACCCACTCACTCACCCACTCACTCAGTCACACACTCACTCACCAACTCACAAACTCACCCACTCACTCAGTCACTCACCCACTCACTCAGTCACTCACCCACTAACTCAGTCACCCACTCACTCACTCACTCACCCACTCACTCACTCACTCACCCACTCATCCACTCACCCACTCACTCAGTCACCCACTCACCCACTCACCCACTCACTCACCCATTCACTCACCCACTCACCCACTCACTCAGTCACCCACTCACTCACCAACTCACCAACTCACCCACTCACTCAGTCACTCACCCACTCGTTCACCCACTCACTCAGTCACCCACTCATTCACTCACCCATTCACTCACTCAGCCACTCACTCACCCACTCACTCACTCACCCACTCATTAACTTACCCACTCACTCACCCACTCACTCACCCACTCACCCACTCACACACTCATTAACTCACCCACCCACTCATCCACTCACCCATCCACTCACTCACTCACTCACCCACTCATTAACTCACCCACTCACTCACCCACTCACTCAGCCACTCATCCACTCACCCACCCACTCATCCACTCACTCACCAACTCATTCATTCACCCACCCACTCATCCACTCACCCATCCACTCACTCACCCACTCACTCACTCACCCACCTACTCACTTACTCCCCCGCTCACTCACTCATGAATTCACCAACTAACTCATTCACCCACTCACTCATTCACTCAGCCACCTCCTCACTCACCCACTCACTCATACACTCACTCATACACTCACTCATACACTCACTCATACACTCACTCATACACTCACTCATACACTCACTCATACACTCACTCATCCACTCACCCATCCACTCACTCACCCACTCACTCACTCACTCACCCACCTACTCACTTACTCCCCCGCTCACTCGCTCATGAATTCACCAACTAACTCATTCACCCACTCACTCATTCACTCAATCACCCACAAACTCAGTCATACACTCACCCACTCACTCATTCACCGACTCACTCACTCCCCCGCTCATTCACTCAGCCACCTCCTCACTCACCCACTCACCCACTCATTAACTCACAAACTCACTCATTCACCCACTCATTCACTCACCCATCCACTCACTCATTAACTCACCCACTCACTCAGTCACCCACTCACTCATCCACTCACTCACCCACTCACTCACCCACTCACTCACTCACTCACCCACCTACTCACTTACTCCCCCGCTCACTCACTCATGAATTCACCAACTAACTCATTCACCCACTCACTCATTCACTCAGCCACCTCCTCACTCACCCACTCACCCACTCACTCATTCACCGACTCACTCACTCCCCCGCTCATTCACTCAGCCACCTCCTCACTCACCCACTCACCCACTCAATAACTCACAAACTCACTCATTCACCCACTCATTCACTCACCCATCCACTCACTCATTAACTCACCCACTCACTCACTCAGCCACTCACTCACCCACTCACTCACTCACCCACTCATTAACTTACCCACTCACTCACCCACTCACTCACTCACCCACTCATTAACTCACCCACTCACTCACCCACTCACTCAGCCACTCATCCACTCACCCACCCACTCATCCACTCACTCACCAACTCATTCATTCACCCACCCACTCATCCACTCACCCATCCACTCACTCACTCACTCACCCACTCATTAACTCACCCACTCACTCACCCACTCACTCAGCCACTCATCCACTCACCCACCCACTCATCCACTCACTCACCAACTCATTCATTCACCCACCCACTCATCCACTCACCCATCCACTCACTCACCCACTCACTCACTCACCCACCTACTCACTTACTCCCCCGCTCACTCACTCATGAATTCACCAACTAACTCATTCACCCACTCACTCATTCACTCAATCACCCACAAACTCAGTCATACACTCACCCACTCACTCATTCACCGACTCACTCACTCCCCCGCTCATTCACTCAGCCACCTCCTCACTCACCCACTCACCCACTCATTAACTCACAAACTCACTCATTCACCCACTCATTCACTCACCCATCCACTCACTCATTAACTCACCCACTCACTCAGTCACCCACTCACTCATCCACTCACTCACCCACTCACTCACCCACCCACTCACTCACCCACCCACCCACTCACTCACTCACTCACTCACTCACCCACTCAGTCACTCACTCAACCACTCACTCACCCACTCACTCACCCACTCACTCACCCACTCACTCACTCACTCACCCACTCACTCACCCACTCACTCACTCACTCACCCACTCACTCACCCACTCACTCACTCACTCACCCATCCACTCACTCATCTACTGACAGCAGAAAGGGCAGTCGGGTTACGCGTTTATTTTTTTCTAAATGTACAATACATCGAATGGCTTCAGTTAAATAGCTAATAAACTCAGCATCACAATCATCAACACAGCACCTATTGTGATATGCACTGAGTGGGTGAGTGAATGAGTTCATGCGTGAGTGAATGGGCAGCTGAGTGAGTGGGTGAATGAGTGAGCTGGTGAGTGAGCGAATGAGTGAGTGGGTGAATGAGTGAGCTGGTGAGTGAGTGAATGAGTGAGTGGGTGAATGAGTGAGCTGGTGAGTGAGTGAATGAGTGAGTGGGTGGCTGAGTGAGTGGGTGAGTGAGTGAATGAGTGAGCTTGTGAGTGAGTGGGTGAGCTGGTGAGTGAGTGAATAAGTGAGTGGGTGAATGAGTGAGCTAGCGAGTGAGTGAATGAGTGAGCTAGTGAGTGAGTGAATGAATGAGTGGGTGAATGCGTAGCTGAGTGAATGGGTGAGTGGGTGGTTGAGTGAGTGAGCTGGTGAGTGAGTGAATTTGTGAGTGGGTGAATGAGTGAGCTGGTGAGTGAGTGAATTAGTGAGTGGGTGAATGAGTGAGCTGGTGAGTGAGTTAATGAGTGAGTGGGTGAATGAGTGAGCTGGTGAGTGAGTTAATGAGTGAGTGGGTGGCTGAGTGAGTGGGTGAGTGAGTGAATGAGTGAGCTTGTGAGTGAATGAGTGAGCTGGTGAGTGAGTGAATAAGTGAGTGGGTGAATGAGTGAGCTAGCGAGTGAGTGAATGAGTGAGCTAGTGAGTGAGTGAATGAATGAGTGGGTGAATGCGTAGCTGAGTGAATGGGTGAGTGGGTGGTTGAGTGAGTGAGCTGGTGAGTGAGTGAATGAGTGAGTGGGTGAATGAGTGAGCTGGTGAGTGAGTGAATGAGTGAGTGGGTGGCTGAGTGAGTGGGTGAGTGAGTGAATGAGTGAGCTTGTGAGTGAATGAGTGAGCTGGTGAGTGAGTGAATAAGTGAGTGGGTGAATGAGTGAGCTGGTGAGTGAGTGAATGAGTGAGTGAGTGAATGAGTGAGTGGGTGAATGAGTGAGCTGGTGAGTGAGTGAGTGAATGAGTGAGTGGGTGAATTAGTGAGCTGGTGAGTGAGTTAATAAGTGAGTGGGTGAATGAGTGAGTGAGCTGGTGAATGAGTGAATGAGTGAGTGGGTGAGTGAGTGAATGAGTGAGCTGTTGAGTGAGTGAATGAGTGGGTGAATGAGTGAGCTGTTGAGTGAGTGAATGAGTGAGTGGGTGAATGAGTGAGCTGGTGAGTGAGTGAATGAGTGAGTGGGTGAGTGAGTGAGCTGTTGAGAGAGTTAATGAGTGAGTGGGTGAATGAGTGAGCTGGTGAGTGAGTGAATGAGTGAGTGGGTGAATGAGTGAACTGGTGAGTGAGTGGGTGAATGAGTGAGCTGGTGAGTGAGTGAGTGGGTGAATGAGTGAGCTGGTGAGAGAGTGAATGAGTGAGTGGGTGAATGAGTGAGCTGTTGAGTGAGTGAATGAGTGAGTGGGTGAATGAGTGAGCTGGTGAGTGAGTGAATGAGGGAGTGGGTGAATGAGTGAGCTGGTGAGTGAGTGGGTGAGTGGGTAGCTGAGTGAATGAGTGAGCTGGTGAGTGAGTGAATGAGTGAGTGGGTGAATGAGTGAGCTGGTGAGTGAGTGAATGAGTGAGCTGGTGAGTGAGTGAATGAGTGAGTGGGTAGCTGAGTGAATGGCTGAGTGAGTGGGTGAGTGAGATGGTGATTGAGTGAATGAGTGAGTGAATGAGTGAGTGGGTAGCTGAGTGAATGGGTGAGTGGGTGAATGAGTGAGCTGGTGAGTGAGTGAATGAGTGAGTGGGTAGCTGAGTGAATGGGTGAGTGGGTGAATGAGTGAGCTGGTGAGTGAGTGAATGAGTGAGTGGGTGAATGAGTGAGCTGGTGAGTGAGTGAATGAGGGAGTGGGTGAATGAGTGAGCTGGTGAGTGAGTGAATGAGTGAGTGGGTGAATGAGTGAGCTGGTGAGTGAGTGAATGAGTGAGTGGGTGAATGAGTGAGCTGGTGAGTGAGTGAATGAGTGAGCTGGTGAGTGACTGAATGGGTGAGTGGGTGAATGAGTGAGCTGGTGAGTGAGTGAATGAGTGGGTGAATGAGTGAGCTGGTGAGTGAGTGAATGAGTGAGTGGGTAGCTGAGTGAATGGGTGAGTGGGTGAATGAGTGAGTTGGTGAGTGAGTGGGTTAGTGGGTAGCTGAGTGAATGAGTGAGTGGGTGAATGAGTGAGCTGGTGAGTGAGTGAATGAGTGAGTGGGTAGCTGAGTGAATGAGTGAGTGGGTGAATGAGTGAGCTGGTGAGTGAGTGAATGAGTGAGTGGGTAGCTGAGTGAATGAGTGAGTGGGTGAATGAGTGAGCTGGTGAGTGAGTGAATGAGTGAGTGGGTGAATGAGTGAACTGGTGAGTGAGTGAGTGGGTGAATTAGTGAGCTGGTGAGTGAGTGAGTGGGTGAATGAGTGAGCTGTTGAGTGAGTGAATGAGTGAGTGGGTGAATGAGTGAGCTGGTGAGTGAGTGAATGAGTGAGTGGGTGAATGAGTGAACTGGTGAGTGAGTGGGTGAATGAGTGAGCTGGTGAGTGAGTGGGTGAATGAGTGAGCTAGCGAGTGAGTGAATGAGTGAGCTGGTGAGTGAGTGAATGAGTGAGTGGGTAGCTGAGTGAATGGGTGAGTGGGTGAATGAGTGAGTTGGTGAGTGAGTGGGTGAGTGGGTAGCTGAGTGAATGAGTGAGTGGGTGAATGAGTGAGCTGGTGAGTGAGTGAATGAGTGAGTGGGTAGCTGAGTGAATGAGTGAGTGGGTGAATGAGTGAGCTGGTGAGTGAGTGAATGAGTGAGCTGGTGAGTGAGTGAATGAGTGAGTGGGTGAATGAGTGAACTGGTGAGTGAGTGAATGAGTGAGTGGGTGAATGAGTGAGCTGTTGAGTGAGTGAATGAGTGAGTTGGTGAATGAGTGAGCTGGTGAGTGAGTGAATGAGTGAGTGGGTGAATGAGTGAGCTGGTGAGTGAGTGAATGAGGGAGTGGGTGAATGAGTGAGCTGTTGAGTGAGTGAATGAGTGAGTGGGTGAATGAGTGAGCTGGTGAGTGAGTGAATGAGTGAGTGGGTGAATGAGTGAGCTGGTGAGTGAGTGAATGAGTGAGTGGGTGAATGAGTGAGCTGGTGAGTGAGTGAATGAGTGAGTGGGTGAATGAGTGAGCTGGTGAGTGAGTGAATGAGTGAGTGGGTGAATGAGTGAGCTGGTGAGTGAGTGAATGAGGGAGTGGGTGAATGAGTGAGCTGTTGAGTGAGTGAATGAGTGAGTGGGTGAATGAGTGAGCTGGTGAGTGAGTGAATGAGTGAGTGGGTGAATGAGTGAGCTGGTGAGTGAGTGAATGAGTGAGTGGGTGAATGAGTGAGCTGGTGAGTGAGTGAATGAGTGAGTGGGTGAATGAGTGAGCTGGTGAGTGAGTGAATGAGTGAGTGGGTGAATGAGTGAGCTGGTGAGTGAGTGAATGGGTGAGTGGGTGAATGAGTGAGCTGGTGAGTGAATGAGTGAGTGGGTGAATGAGTGAGCTGTTGAGTGAGTGAATGAGTGAGTGGGTGAATGAGTGAGCTGTTGAGTGAGTGAATGAGTGAGCTGGTGAGTGAGTGAATGAGTGAGTGGGTGAATGAGTGAGCTGTTGAGTGAGTGAATGAGTGAGTGGGTGAATGAGTGAGCTGGTGAGTGAGTGAATGAGGGAGTGGTTGAATGAGTGAGCTGGTGAGTGAGTGAATGAGTGAGTGGGTGAATGAGTGAGCTGGTGAGTGAGTGAATGAGTGAGTGGGTGAATGAGTGAGCTGGTGAGTGGGTGAATGAGTGAGCTGTTGAGTGAGTGAATGAGTGAGCTGGTGAGTGAGTGAATGAGTGAGTGGGTGAATGAGTGAGCTGGTGAGTGAGTGAATGAGTGAGTGGGTGAATGAGTCAGTTGGTGAATGAGTGGGTGAGTGGGTAGCTGAGTGAATGAGTGAGCTGGTGAGTGAGTGAATGAGTGAATGAGTGAGCTGGTGAGTGAGTGAATGAGTGAGTGAGTGAGTGGGTGAATGAGTGAGCTGGTGAGTGAGTGAATGAGTGAATGAGTGAGCTGGTGAGTGAGTGAATGAGTGAATGAGTGAGTGGGTGAATGAGTGAGCTGGTGAGTGAGTGAGTGAATGAGTGAGTGGGTGAATGAGTGAGCTGGTGAGTGAGTGAATTAGTGAGCTGGTGTGTGAGTGAGCTGGTGAGTGAGTGAATGAGTGAGTGGGTGAATGAGTGAGCTGGTGAGTGAGTTAATAAGTGAGTGGGTGAATGAGTGAGCTGGTGAGTGAGTGAATTAGTGAGCTGGTGTGTGAGTGAGCTGGTGAGTGAGTGAATGAGTGAGTGGGTGAATGAGTGAGCTGGTGAGTGAGTTAATAAGTGAGTGGGTGAATGAGTGAGCTGGTGAGTGAGTGAATGAGTGAGTGGGTGAATGAGTGAGCTGGTGAGTGAGTGAATTAGTGAGCTGGTGTGTGAGTGAGCTGGTGAGTGAGTGAATGAGTGAATTAGTGAGCTGGTGTGTGAGTGAGCTGGTGAGTGAGTGAATGAGTGAGTGGGTGAATGAGTGAGCTGTTGAGTGAGTGAATGAGTGAGTGGGTGAATGAGTGAGCTGGTGAGTGAGTGAATGAGTGAGTGGGTGAATGAGTGAGCTGGTGAGTGAGTGAATGAGTGAATGAGTGAGTGGGTGAATGAGTGAGCTGGTGAGTGAGTGAATGAGTGAATGAGTGAGTGGGTGAATGAGTGAGCTGGTGAGTGAGTGAATGAGTGAATGAGTGAGTGGGTGAATGAGTGAGCTGGTGAGTGAGTGAATAAGTGAGTGGGTGAATGTATCTTTATATGTGTCTGTGTGTCTCTATGTATAGGGAGTGGTGGTGCAGTGGTTAGCGCACTGTGTGTTTGTGGGGAGCGGTGGTGCAGTGGTTAGCGCACTGTGTGTGTGTGAGTGGTGGTGCAGTGGTTAGCGCACTGTGTGTGTGTGGAGTGGTGGTGCAGTGGTTAGCGCATTGTGTGTGAGTGGTGGTGCAGTGGTTAGCGCACTGTGTGTGAGTGGGGAGTGGTGGTGCAGTGGTTAGCGCACTGTGTGTGTGATTCCCGCTCACGGTCACCATCACCACCACCACTCAGCGGTGACGATTATCTGAACCGGTCCCTGGGCCTCCCCTAGGTCGACTCAGCCTCAAATGAGCAAACTGGTGTAGCTGTGGTGGTGGTGGTGTGTGCTAGAGGCTACCTGGGGGGGCTTTGTCTGTGTGTACATCACAGCTGCTGCTTCTCGCTACTACTGACAACTAGCCCCGCCCCTACCACCCCAACAGCCAATCAGACACCACCATAGCCCCCCCCACACCCCTCCCCCTCGGCATCCACAACTAGCCCCGCCCCTAGCACCCCAACAGCCAATCAGACACCGCCATAGCCCCCCCCACACCCCTCCCCCTCATCATCCACAACTAGCCCCGCCCCTACCACCCCAACAGCCAATCAGACACCACCATAGCCCCCCCCACACCCATCCCCCTCATCATCCACAACTAGCCCCGCCCCTAGCACCCCAACAGCCAATCAGACACCGCCATAGCCCCCCCCACACCCCTCCCCCTCGGCATCCACCAACAGCCCCGCCCCTACCACCCCAACAGCCAATCAGACACCGCCATAGCCCCCCCACACCCCTCCCCCTCATCATCCACAACTAGCCCCGCCCCTACCACCCCAACAGCCAATCAGACACCACCATATCCCCCCCCACACCCCTCCCCCTCGGCATCCACAACTAGCCCCGCCCCTAGCACCCCAACAGCCAATCAGACACCACCATAGCCCCCCCCACACCCCTCCCCCCTCATCATCCACAACTAGCCCCGCCCCTAGCACCCCAACAGCCAATCAGACACCGCCATAGCCCCCCCCACACCCCTCCCCCTCATCATCCACAACTAGCCCCGCCCCTACCACCCCAACAGCCAATCAGACACCACCATAGCCCCCCCCACACCCTTCCCCCTCGGCATCCACAACTAGCCCCGCCCCTAGCACCCCAACAGCCAATCAGACACCGCCATAGCCCCCCCCACACCCCTCCCCCTCATCATCCACAACTAGCCCCGCCCCTAGCACCCCAACAGCCAATCAGACACCGCCATAGCCCCCCCCCTCACCCCTCCCCCTCATCATCCACAACTAGCCCCGCCCCTAGCACCCCAACAGCCAATCAGACACCACCATAGCCCCCCCCACACCCCTCCCCCTCATCATCCACAACTAGCCCCGCCCCTAGCACCCCAACAGCCAATCAGACACCGCCATAGCCCCCCCCACACCCCTCCCCCTCATCATCCACAACTAGCCCCGCCCCTACCACCCCAACAGCCAATCAGACACCACCATAGCCCCCCCCACACCCCTCCCCCTCGGCATCCACAACTAGCCCCACCCCTACCACCCCAACAGCCAATCAGACACCACCATAGCCCCCCCCCACACCCCTCCCCCTCGGCATCCACAAATAGCCCCGCCCCTAGCACCCCAACAGCCAATCAGACACCACCATAGCCCCCCCCCACACCCCTCCCCCTCGGCATCCACAAATAGCCCCGCCCCTAGCACCCCAACAGCCAATCAGACACCACCATAGCCCCCCTCACCCCTCCCCCTCGGCATCCACAAACAGCCAATCACGAGCCACTCCCGCGAGCCCCTGAGTAGCCCCGCCTACTTTAAGCCAAGCTTCTCCCCCTTTTCACACAAAAACACGCCCACCCCCCCCCAGGCTAAGCTCCTCCTCCTTGTACGGATGAGGCCACGCCCACGACGCCCTCTGAGAGCTAAGCCCCGCCCCCCCCCCTTTGTTTCAAGAAACTTCCAACGGCTACGGAGCGGTGACGTCATCAGCCAAAGCCGCGACACGGTGACGTCGTCAGCCAACTTGATGACGTCATTCGGAGGCTCGCTGCCGTTGTGTCGGTGACGTCATCGCTGCAGTGACGTCACAGACCGAGCGCGATCCAAACGTTGCCAAATCTGGTACAGTAGCGTACAGTAGCGTACAGTAGCGGAGACGCTGGGAGTGACGTCACCACCCCTCCTCCCCCCCTGCCCCTCCCTCCACCCTCCTAGCCCCTCCCCTCCACCCCCCTAGCCCCTCCCCTCCACCCCCTAGCCCCTCCCCTCCACCCAACTAGCCCCTCCCCTCCACCCAACTAGCCCCTCCCCTCCACCCAACTAGCCCCTCCCCTCCACCCCCCTAGCCCCTCCCCTCTTTCCCCCAGCCCCTCCCCTCCACCCCCCTAGCCCCTCCCCTCCATCCCCCTAGCCCCTCCCCTCCACTCCCCTAGCCCCTCCCCTCCTCCCCCCAGCCCCTCCCCTCCACTCCCCTAGCCCCTCCCCTCCACTCCCCTAGCCCCTCCCCCTCCTCCCCCCAGCCCCTCCCCTCCACTCCCCTAGCCCCTCCCCTCTTTCCCCCAGCCCCTCCCCTCCACTCCCCTAGCCCTCCCCTCCTCCCCCCAGCCCCTCCCCTCCACCCTCCTAGCCCCTCCACTCCCTAGCCCCTCCCCTCCACCCCCCTAGCCCCTCCCCTCCACCCCCCTAGCCCCTCCCCTCCACCCCCCAGCCCCTCCCTCCTTGCCCCCAGCCCCTCCCCTCCTCCCCCCAGCCCCTCCCCTCCACCCTCCTAGCCCCTCCCCTCCTCCCCCCAGCCCCTCCCCTCCACCCCCCCAGCCCTCCCTCCTCCCCCCAGCCCCTCCCCTCCTCCCCCCCTAGCCCCTCCCCTCCTCCCCCCCAGCCCCTCCCCTCCACCCTCCCTAGCCCCTCCCCTCCTCCCCCCAGCCCCGCCCCTCCACCCCCCCAGCCCCTCCCCTCCTCCCCCCAGCCCTCCCCCTCCTCCCCCCCTAGCCCCTCCCCTCCTTCCCCCAGCCCCTCCCCTCCACCCCCCTAGCCCCTCCCCTCCACCCCCCTAGCCCCTCCCCTCCATCCCCCTAGCCCCTCCCCTCCACCCCCCTAGCCCCTCCCCTCCATCCCCCTAGCCCCTCCCCTCCACTCCCCTAGCCCCTCCCCTCCTCCCCCAGCCCCTCCCCTCCACCCTCCTAGCCCCTCCACTCCCCTAGCCCCTCCCCTCCACCCCCCTAGCCCCTCCCCTCCACCCCCCTAGCCCCTCCCCTCCACCCCCCTAGCCCCTCCCTTCCATCCCCCTAGCCCCTCCCCTCCACTCCCCTAGCCCCTCCCTCCTCCCCCCAGCCCCTCCCCTCCACCCTCCTAGCCCCTCCCCTCCACCCCCCCTAGCCCCTCCCCTCCACCTCCCAGCCCCTCCCTCCTCCCCCAGACCCCAGGCCCCCCCCACCCCCTCCCCTCCTTCCCCCAGCCCCTCCCCTCCTCCCCCCCTAGCCCCTCACCTCCTTCCCCCAGCCCCTCCCCTCCACCCCCCTAGCCCCTCCCCTCCACCCCCCTAGCCCCTCCCCTCCATCCCCCTAGCCCCTCTCCTCCACCCCCCCTAGCCCCTCCCCTCCATCCCCCTAGCCCCTCCCCTCCCCTAGCCCCGCCCCTCCTCCCCCCAGCCCCTCCCCTCCACCCTCCTAGCCCCTCCACTCCCCTAGCCCCTCCCCTCCACCCCCCTAGCCCCTCCCCTCCACCCCCCTAGCCCCTCCCCTCCACCCCCCTAGCCCCTCCCCTCCATCCCCCTAGCCCCTCCCCTCCACTCCCCTAGCCCCTCCCCTCCTCCCCCCAGCCCCTCCCCTCCACCCTCCTAGCCCCTCCCTCCACCCCCCTAGCCCCTCCCCTCCACCCTTCTAGCCCCTCCCCTCCACCCCCCTAGCCCCTCCCCTCCATCCCCCTAGCCCCTCCCCCTCCCACTCCCCTAGCCCCTCCCCCCAGCCCCTCCCCTCCACCCTCCTAGCCCCTCCCCTCCACCCCCTAGCCCCTCCCCTCCACCCCCCTAGCCCCTCCCCTCCATCCCCCTAGCCCCTCCCCTCCACCCCCCTAGCCCCTCCCCTCCTTCCCCCAGCCCCTCCACCCTCCTAGCCCCTCCACTCCCCTAGCCCCTCCCCTCCACCCCCCTAGCCCCTCCCCTCCACCCCCCTAGCCCCTCCCCTCCACCCCCCTAGCCCCTCCCCTCCATCCCCCTAGCCCCTCCCCTCCACTCCCCTAGCCCCTCCCCTTTTCCCCCCAGCCCCTCCCCTCCACCCTCCTAGCCCCTCCCCTCCACTCCCCCAGCCCCTCCCCTCCACCCCCCTAGCCCCTCCCCTCCACCCTCCTAGCCCCTCCCCTCCTCCCCCAGCCCCTCCCCTCCACCCTCCTAGCCCCTCCCTCCACTCCCCCAGCCCCTCCCCTCCACCCCCCCTTGCCCCTCCCCGCCACTCCCTAGCCCCTCCCCTCCTTCCCCAGCCCCTCCCCTCCACCCCCATAGCCCCTCCCCTCCACCCCCCTAGCCCCTCCCTCCACTCCCTAGCCCCTCCCTCCTCCCCCCCTAGCCCTTCCTTTCCTCCACTCCCTAGCCCCTCCCCTCCACCCTCCTAGCCCCTCCCCTCCACTCCCCCAGCCCCTCCCCTCCACCCCCCCTAGCCCCTCCCCTCCACTCCCTAGCCCCTCCCCTCCTTCCCCCAGCCCCCTCCCCTCCACCCTCCTAGCCCCTCCCCTCCTCCCCCCCTAGCCCCTCCCCTCCTTCCCCCAGCCCCTCCCCTCCACCCTCCTAGCCCCTCCCCTCCTCCCCCCCTAGCCCCTCCCCTCCTTCCCCAGCCCCCTCCCCTCCACCCTCCTAGCCCCTCCACTCCCTAGCCCCTCCCCTCCTCCCCCCTAGCCCCTCCACCCTCCTAGCCCCTCCCCTCCTCCCCCCCTAGCCCCTCCCCTCCACCCTCCTAGCCCCTCCCCTCCTACCCCCCCTAGCCCCTCCCCTCCTCCTCCCCTGCCCCTCCCCTCCTCCCCCCCATGCCCCTCCCCTCATCCCTCCCCCGACCACACTCCGGCCCCTCCCCGCTTCCTGCCCCGCCCAACTTCCGCCGCCACGCGTTGCATTGTGGGGCGAGGCCGTTCAACGCAACAGGAGAGATGGCGGCTGGTGAGGAGATGACGAACGACTCGAGACACAAACACTCACCACTCACCACAAACACTCACCACTCACCACTCACCACCTACTCACCACTACTACTATACACTCACCACTCACCACGAACACTCACCACTCACCACCTACTCACCACTCACCACTCACCACAAACACTCACCACAAACACTCACCACTCACCACCTACTCACCACCTACTCACCACCTACTCACCACCTACTCACCACCTACTCACCACCTACTCACCACTACTACTATACACTCACCACGAACACTCACCACTCACCACCTACTCACCACTCACCACAAACACTCACCACTCGCCACCTACTCACCACCTACTCACCACAAACACTCACCACTCACCACAAACACTCACCACTCACCACCTACTCACCACCTACTCACCACTACTACTATACACTCACCACGTACACTCACCACTCACCACCTACTCACCACTCACCACTCGCCACCTACTCACCACTACTACTATACACTCACCACTCACCACGAACACTCACCACTCACCACCTACTCACCACTCACCACTCGCCACCTACTCACCACTACTACTATACACTCACCACTCACCACGAACACTCACCACTCACCACCTACTCCACCACTACTACTATACACTCACCACTCACCACAAACACTCACCACTCACCACCTACTCACCACGAACACTCACCACTCACCACTCACCACC
>NW_027614749.1:0-22284 GCF_965212315.1 Lampetra planeri | reverse complement strand
ACACCACTCACAACCACTCACCACACCACTCACCAACCACACACACACCACTCACCACACACTCACACACCACTCACAACCACTCACCACACCCTCACCACTCACCACACCACTCACACACACTCACCACTCACCACACCACTCACCACACCACTCACCACACCACTCACCACTCACCACTCACCACACCACTCACCACTCACCACACCACTCACCCACTCACCACACCACTCACCACACCACTCACCCACTCACCACACCACTCACCACACCACTCACCACACCACTCACCACACCACTCACCACACCACTCACCACACCACTCACCACACCACTCACCACACCACTCACCACTCACCACCACACCCTCACCACACCACTCACCACACCACTCACCACACCACTCACCACCCACTCACCACTCACCACACCACTCACACCACTCACCACACCACTCACCACACCACTCACCACACACTCACCACACCACTCACCACACCTCACCTCACCACTCACCACACCACTCACCACACCACTCACCACACCACTCACCACCACTCACCACTCACCACACCACTCACCACACCTCACTCACCACTCACCCACACCACTCACCACACCACTCACACACTACCACTCACCACTCACCACACCACTCACCACACCACTCACCACTCCACCACACCACTCACCACACCACTCACCACACCACTCACCACTCACCACTCACCACACCGCTCACCACTCACCACACCACTCACCACACCACTCACCACACCACTCACTCACACCACTCACCACACCACTCACCACACCACTCACCACTCACTCACCACACCACTCACCACTCACCACTCACCACACCACTCACACACCCTCACCACTCACCACTCACCACACCACTCACCACACCACCACACCACTCACCACACCACTCACCACACCAGTCACCACTCACCACACCACTCACCACACCCTCTCACCACTCACCACACCACTCACCACACCTCACCACTCACCACACCACTCACCACACCACTCACCACCCCACCACACCCCTCACCCACCACTCACCACTCACCCACTCACCACACCACTCACCACTCACCCACACCGCTCACCACACCACTCACCACACACCACACCACTCACACTCACCACACCACTCACCCACCACTCACCACTCCACACACTCACCACACCACCTCACCACACCACTCACCACACCACTCACCACACCACTCACCCACTCACCACACCACTCACCACACCACTCACCACACCACTCACCCACACCACTCACCACACCCTCACCACACCACTCACCACACTCACCACACCACTCACCACACCACTCACCACACCACCACCACCTCACCACACTCCTCACCACTCACCACACCACTCACCACACCACTCACCACCACTACCACACACTCACCACTCACCACACCACTCACCACACCACTCACCCACTCACCACACCACTCACCACACCACTCACCACCACTCCACCACACCACTCACCACACCACTCACCACACCACTCACCACTCACCACACCACCACACCACTCACCACACCCACTCACCACACCACTCACCACACCACTCACCACTCACCACACCACTCACCACACCACTCACCCACACCACTCACCACTCACCACACCACTCACCACACCACTCACCACTCACCACACCACTCACCACTCACCACACCACTCACCACACCACTCACCACACCACTCACCACTCACCACACCACTCACCACAACCACTCACCACACCACTCACCACACCACTCACCACCACTCACCACACCACTCACCAACCACTCACCACACCACTCACCACACCACTCACAAACCACTCACCACACCACTCACCACTCACCACACCACTCACCACTCACCACTCACCACACCACTCACCACACCCTCACCACACCACTCACCACTCCACCACACCATCACCACACCACTCACCACTCACCACACCACACACCACACACTCACCACTCACCACTCACCAACCACTCACACCACTCACCACTCACCACACCACTCACCACACCACTCACCACACCACTCACCCACTCACCACACCACACACCACTCACCACACCACTCACCACTCACACACCACTCACCACACACTCACCACTCACCACACCACTCACCACACCACTCACCACACCACTCACCACTCACCACACCACTCACCACACCACTCACCACACCACTCACCACACCACTCACCACACCACTCACCACACCCTCACCACTCACCACACCACTCACCACTCACCACACACTCACCACACCACTCACCACTCACCACTCACCACACCACTCACCACACCACTCACCACACCACTCACCACTCACCACTCACACACCACTCACCACACACTCACACACCACTCACCACACCACTCACCACACCACACCACTCCACACCACTCACCACTCACCACACCACTCACCACACCACTCACCACTCACCACACCACTCACCACACCACTCACCACTCACCACACCATCACCACACCACTCACCACACCACTCACCACTCACCACTCACCACACCACTCACCACACCACTCACCACACCACCCACACCACTCACCACACCACTCACCACTCACCACACCACTCACCACACCACTCACCACTCACCACTCACCACACCACTCACCACTCACCACACCACTCACCACTCACCACTCACCACACCTCTCACCACACCACTCACCACACCACTCACCACACCACTCACCACTCACCGCTCACCACACCTCTCACCACACCGCTCACCACACCACTCACCACACCGCTCACTACTCACCGCTCACCACTCACCACTCACCACACCACTCACCGCTCACCACTCACCACACCACTCACCAAACCACTCACCACACCACTCACCAAACCACTCACCACTCACCACACCACTCACCAAAGCACTCACCACACCACTCACCACACCACTCACCACTCACCACTCACCACACCACTCACCACACCACTCACCACTCACCACTCACCACACCACTCACCACACCACTCACCACTCACCACTCACCACACCACTCACCACACCACTCACCACGCCGCTCACCACTCACCACTCACCACACCACTCATCACTCACCACTCACCACACCACTCACCAAACCACTCACCACACCACTCACCACTCACCACTCACCACACCACTCACCACACCACTCACCACTCACCACTCACCACACCACTCACCACACCACTCACCACACCACTCACCACTCACCACTCACCACACCACTCACCACACCACTCACCACACCACTCACCACTCACCACTCACCACACCACTCACCACTCACCACACCCCTCACCACGCCGCTCACCACTCACCACACCACTCACCACTCACCACACCACTCACCGCTCACCACTCACCACACCACTCACCACACCACTCACCAAACCACTCACCACACCACTCACCACTCACCACACCACTCACCACTCACCACTCACCACACCGCTCACCACACCGCTCACCACACCACTCACCACTCACCACACCATTCACCATACCACTCACCACTCACCACACCACTCACCACACCACTCACCACTCACCACTCACCACACCACTCACCAAACCACTCACCACACCACTCACCACTCACCACTCACCACACCACTCACCACACCACTCACCACACCACTCACCACTCACCATACCACTCACCACACCACTCACCACTCACCACACCACTCACCACTCACCACACCACTCACCAAACCACTCACCACGCCGCTCACCACTCACGACTCACCACACCACTCACCACACCACTCACCACACCACTCACCACTCACCACACCACTCACCACACCACTCACCACTCACCACTCACCACACCACTCACCACTCACCACACCACTCACCACTCACCACTCACCACACCTCTCACCACACCACTCACCACACCACTCACCACACCACTCACCACTCACCGCTCACCACACCTCTCACCACACACCGCTCACCACACCACTCACCACACCGCTCACCACTCACCGCTCATCACTCACCACTCACCACACCACTCACCGCTCACCACTCACCACACCACTCACCAAACCACTCACCACACCACTCACCAAACCACTCACCACTCACCACACCACTCACCAAACCACTCACCACACCACTCACCACGCCACTCACCACTCACCACACCACTCACCAAACCACTCACCACACCACTCACCACACCACTCACCAACCACTCACCACACCACTCACCACACCACTCACCACTCACCACTCACCACACCACTCACCAAACCACTCACCACACCACTCACCACTCACCACACCACTCACCACTCACCACACCACTCACCACACCACTCACCACTCACCACACCACTCACCACTCACCACACCACTCACCACACCACTCACCACGCCGCTCACCACTCACCACTCACCACACCACTCACCACACCACTCACCACACCACTCACCACTCACCACTCACCACACCACTCACCACGCCGCTCACCACTCACCGCTCACCACTCACCACACCACTCACCAAACCACTCACCACTCACCACTCACCACACCACTCACCACTCACCACTCACCACACCACTCACCACACCACTCACCACTCACCACACCACTCACCAAACCACTCACCACACACTCACCACGCCGCTCACCACTCACCACTCAACACACCACTCACCACTCACCACTCACCACACCCACTCACCAAACCACTCACCACACCACTCACCACTCACCACACCACTCACCACTCACCACACCACTCACCACCACGCCGCTCACCACTCACCAATCACCACACCACTCACCAAACCACTCACCACACCACTCACTACTCACCACCACTCACCACTCACCACACCACTCACCAAACCACTCACCACACCACTCACCACTCACCACACCACTCACCACACCACTCACCACACCACTCACCACTCACCACACCACTCACCACACCACTCACCACTCACCACACCACTCACCACACCACTCACCACTCACCACACCACTCACCAAACCACTCACCACGCCGCTCACCACTCACCACTCACCACACCACTCACCACACCACTCACCAAACCACTCACCACGCCGCTCACCACTCACCACTCACCAAACCACTCACCACACCACTCACCACTCACCACACCACTCACCACTCACTACACCACTCACCAAACCACTCACCACACCACTCACCACGCCGCTCACCACTCACCACTCCACTCACCACTCACCACTCACCACACCACTCACCACACCACTCACCACTCACCACACCACTCACCACACCACTCACCACTCACCACTCACCACACCACTCACCACACCACTCACCACTCACCACTCACCACACCACTCACCACACCACTCACCACACCACTCACCACTCACCACTCACCACACCACTCACCACTCACCACACCACTCACCACGCCGCTCACCACTCACCACACCACTCACCACTCACCACACCACTCACCACTCACCGCTCACCACTCACCACACCACTCACCACACCACTCACCACACCACTCACCACTCACCACACCACTCACCACGCCGCTCACCACTCACCACACCACTCACCACACCACTCACCACACCACTCACCACTCACCACACCACTCACCAGTCACCGCTCACCACTCACCACACCACTCACCACACCACTCACCACACCACTCACCACTCACCACACCACTCACCACGCCGCTCACCACTCACCACACCACTCACCACACCACTCACCACACCACTCACCACTCACCACACCACTCACCACTCACCACACCACTCACCACACCACTCACCACACCACTCACCACTCACCACACACTCACCACACCACTCACCACTCACCACACCACTCACCACACCACTCACCACTCACCACACCACTCACCAAACCACTCACCACGCCGCTCACCACTCACCACTCACCACACCACTCACCACACCACTCACCAAACCACTCACCACGCCGCTCACCACTCACCACTCACCAAACCACTCACCACACCACTCACCACTCACCACACCACTCACCACACCACTCACCACTCACCACTCACCACTCACCACACCACTCACCACACCACTCACCACTCACTACACCACTCACCAAACCACTCACCACACCACTCACCACGCCGCTCACCACTCACCACTCACCACACCACTCACCACTCACCACTCACCACACCACTCACCACACCACTCACCACTCACCACACCACTCACCACACCACTCACCACTCACCACTCACCACACCACTCACCACACCACTCACCACGCCGCTCACCACTCACCACTCACCACACCACTCACCACTCACCACACCACTCACCAAACCACTCACCACACCACTCACCACTCACCACTCACCACACCACTCACCACACCACTCACCACTCACCACTCACCACACCACTCACCACTCACCACACCACTCACCAAACCACTCACCACACCACTCACCACTCACCACTCACCACACCACTCACCACACCACTCACCACTCACCACTCACCACACCACTCACCACTCACCACACCACTCACCACTCACCACTCACCACACCACTCACCACACCACTCACCACTCACCACTCACCACACCACTCACCACTCACCACACCACTCACCAAACCACTCACCACACCACTCACCACTCACCACTCACCACACCACTCACCACACCACTCACCACTCACCACTCACCACACCACTCACCACTCACCACACCACTCACCACGCCGCTCACCACTCACCACACCACTCACCACACCACTCACCACTCACCGCTCACCACTCACCACACCACTCACCACACCACTCACCACACCACTCACCACTCACCACACCACTCACCACGCCGCTCACCACTCACCACACCACTCACCACACCACTCACCACACCACTCACCACACCACTCACCACTCACCACACCACTCACCACTCACCACACCACTCACCACACCACTCACCACACCACTCACCACTCACCACACCACTCACCACGCCGCTCACCACTCACCACACCACTCACCACACCACTCACCACACCACTCACCACTCACCACACCACTCACCGCTCACCACTCACCACACCACTCACCACACCACTCACCACACCACTCACCACTCACCACACCACTCACCACTCACCGCTCACCACTCACCACTCACCACACCACTCACCACACCACTCACCACACCACTCACCACACCACTCACCACTCACCGCTTACCACACCACTCACCACACCACTCACCACACCACTCACCACTCACCGCTTACCACACCACTCACCACACTGCTGACCACACCACTCACCACACCACTCACCGCTCGCCATGCCGATGATTGTGATGATTGTGATGATGATGATTGTGATGATTGTGATGATTGTGATTGTGATGATTGTGATGATTGCGATGATTGTGATGTTTGTGATGATTGTGATGATTGTGATGGCGATGATTGTGATGGCGATGATTGCGATGGCGATGATTGCGATGATTGTGATGATTGTGATGATTGCGATGATTGCGATGGTTGCGATGATTGTGATTGCGACGATGGTGATGATTGTGATGATTGCGATGATTGTGATGGTGATGATTGTGATGATTGTGATGGTGATGATTGTGATGATGGTGATGATTGTGATGATTGTGATGGCGATGATTGCGATGATGGTGATGATTGCGATGATTGCGATGATTGCGATGATTGTGATGATTGCGATGGTGATGATTGTGATGATTGTGATGATGGCTATGGTGATGATTGCGATGATTGCGATGGTTGCGATTATTGTGATGGTGATGATTGTGATGATTGTGATAATTGTGATGGTGATGATTGTGATGATGGTGATGATTGTGATGATTGTGATGGCGATGATTGCCATGATGGTGATGATTGTGATGATTGCGATGATTGCGATGATTGTGATGATTGCGATGGTGATGATTGTGATGATTGTGATGATGGCTATGGTGATGATTGCGATGATTGCGATGGTTGCGATGATTGTGATTGCGACGATGGTGATGATTGTGATGATTGTGATGATTGTGATGATTGTGATGATGGCTATGGTGATGATTGCGATGATTGCGATGGTTGCGATGATTGTGATTGCGACGATTGCGACGATGGTGATGATTGTGATGATTGCGATGATTGTGATGATTGCGATGATTGCGATGGTTGCGATGATTGTGATTGCGACGATGGTGATGATTGTGATGATTGCGATGATTGTGATGGTGATGATTGTGATGATTGTGATGATGGTGATGATTGTTATGGTGATGATTGTGATGATGGTGATGATTGTGATGATTGTGATGGCGATGATTGCGATGATGGTGATGATTGTGATGATTGCGATGATTGCGATGATTGCGATGATTGTGATGATTGCGATGGTGATGATTGTGATGATTGTGATGATGGCTATGGTGATGATTGCGATGATTGCGATGGTTGCGATGATTGTGATTGCGACGATGGTGACGATTGCGATGATTGCGATGATTGCGATGATTGCGATGGTTCCCCGTGCAGGCGTGGAGGGCAAGGCCGGCATGGCCGCCATTGCGGACCCTGCGGGCACCCTGGACGTGGCGGCGCTGCATGAGGCGCTGCAGGGGGCCCTGCCCCCCTACGCACGCCCACTGTTCCTGCGCGTGCTGGAGCGCCTCGCCACCACCAGTACGCACCAACACCAGTAGTGCACTACCACCACCAGTACGCACCAACACCAACACCAGTAGTGCACTACCACCACCAGTACGCACCAACACCAACACCAGTAGTGCACTACCACCACACCACCAGTAGTAGTGCACTACCACCACCACCAGTAGTAGTGCACTACCACCACCACCACCAGTACGCACCAACACCAGTAGTGCACTACCACCACCACCACCAGTAGTGCACTACCACCACCACCACCACCAGTAGTGCACTACCACCACACTAGTTACTACCACACTACTACCACACCACCACCACACTAGTCACTACCACCACACCACCACCACCACCAGTACGCACCAACACCACCACCACCACACTACCACCACACTAGTCACTACCACCACCAGTAGGCACCACCACCACACTACCACACTACCACCACCACCACCAGTAGTGCACTACCACCACCAGTAGTGCACTACCACCACCACCAGTAGTGCACTACCACCACCAGTAGTGCACTACCACCACCACGAGTACGCACCACCACCACACTACCACCACACTAGTCACTACCACCACCAGTAGGCACCACCACCACCACCAGTAGTGCACTACCGCACTACCGCACTGCCACCACCAGTAGGCACCACCACCAGTAGTGCACTACCACCACCACCACCAGTAGTGCACTACCACCACCACCAGTAGGCACCACCACCGCCACCAGTAGTGCACTACCACAACACCACCACCACCACCAGTAGTGCACCACCGCACTACCACCACAGTAGGCACTACCACCAAACCACCACCACCACCAGTAGGCACCACCACCACACTACCACCACACCACCACCACCAGTAGTGCACCACCGCACTACCACCACAGTAGGCACTACCACCACACTAGTCACTACCACCACACTAGTCACTACCACCACACTAGGCACTACACTAATGTACTACTAGTGTAGTGTGTAGTGTAGTGTGTAGTGTAGTGTATAGTAGTGTATAGTGTAGTGTATAGTAGTGTATAGTGTAGTGTATAGTGTAGTGTATAGTGTAGTGTATAGTGTAGTGTATAGTGTAGTGTATAGTAGTGTAGTGTATAGTAGTGTATAGTGTAGTGTGTAGTGTAGTGTATAGTGTAGTGTGTAGTGTAGTGTGTAGTGTAGTGTGTAGTGTATAGTGTAGTATATAGTGTATAGTGTAGTGCATAGTGTAGTGTATAGTGTAGTGTATAGTGTAGTGTATAGTGTAGTGTATAGTGTAGTGTGTAGTGTATAGTGTAGTGTAGTATATAGTGTAGTGTATAGTGTAGTGTATAGTGTAGTGTATAGTAGTGTATAGTGTAGTGTATAGTAGTGTATAGTGTAGTGTATAGTGTAGTGTATAGTAGTGTTTAGTAGTGTATAGTGTAGTGTATAGTGTAGTGTATAGTAGTGTATAGTGTAGTGTATAGTGTAGTGTATAGTGTAGTGTATAGTAGTGTATAGTAGTGTATAGTAGTGTATAGTGTAGTATATAGTGTAGTGTATAGTGTAGTGTATAGTGTAGTGTATAGTAGTGTATAGTAGTGTATAGTAGTGTATAGTGTAGTGTATAGTAGTGTATAGTAGTGTATAGTGTAGTGTATAGTGTAGTGTATAGTGTATAGTGTAGTGTATAGTGTAGTGTGTAGTGTAGTGTATAGTGTAGTGTATAGTGTAGTGTATAGTGTAGTGTAGTGTATAGTGTAGTGTATAGTGTATAGTGTAGTGTATAGTGTAGTGTATAGTAGTGTATAGTGTAGTGTATAGTGTAGTGTATAGTAGTGTATAGTGTAGTGTATATTATAGTGTATAGTAGTGTATAGTGTAGTGTATAGTAGTGTATAGTGTAGTGTATAGTAGTGTATAGTGTAGTGTATAGTGTAGTGTATAGTAGTGTATAGTGTAGTGTATAGTGTAGTGTATAGTAGTGTATAGTAGTGTATAGTGTAGTGTATAGTGTAGTGTATAGTGTATATTATAGTGTATAGTGTAGTGTATAGTGTATATTATAGTGTATAGTGTAGTGTATAGTGTATAGTGTAGTGTATAGTGTAGTGTATAGTAGTGTATAGTGTAGTGTATAGTGTAGTGTATAGTGTAGTGTATAGTAGTGTATAGTGTAGTGTATAGTAGTGTATAGTGTAGTGTATAGTGTATAGTGTAGTGTATAGTGTAGTGTATAGTAGTGTATAGTATAGTGTATAGTATAGTGTATAGTATAGTGTATAGTGTAGTGTATAGTGTAGTGTATAGTAGTGTATAGTGTAGTGTATAGTGTAGTGTATATTATATTGTATAGTGTAGTGTATAGTGTAGTGTATATTATAGTGTATAGTATAGTGTATAGTGTAGTGTATAGTGTAGTGTATAGTGTGTAGTGTAGTGTATATTGTAGTGTATAGTGTAGTGTATAGTAGTGTATAGTAGTGTATAGTGTAGTGTATAGTGTAGTGTATAGTGAGTGTAGTGTATCTAGTGTAGTGTATAGTGTAGTGTATAGTAGTGTAGTGATAGTGTAGTGTATAGTGTACTGTGTATAGTGTAGTGTATAGTAGTAGTGCTATAGTAGTAGTGTATAGTCTAGTGTAGAGTAGTGTACTAGTGTAGTATAGTTGTAGTAGTGTATAGTGTAGTGTATAGTAGTGTATAGTAGTATACTGTAGCTTATAGTAGTATAGTGTAGTGTATAGTTAGTAGTGTAGTGTATCGTATAGTGTAGTGTATAGTGTAGTGTAGTGACTAGTCGTAGTGTACTAGTCTAGACTACTAGTCTCGCCTATAGTGTATAGACTAGACACTAGTGTATAGTCTAGTACTAGTACACGTAGTATACAGCTATAGCTGTATACGACGTAGTAGTGTACTACGAGTACGAGCTATCACGAGTAGCTATACACTAGTACGTGTACTAGTGTACGTATACAGCTAGACACTACTCTATAGCTGTATAGTGTATAGTATAGTGTAGTGTATAGTGTAGTGTATAGTGTATAGTGTAGTGTATAGTGTAGTGTATATTGACGCTGCTTCTCTACCCAGGCACCTTCAAGCTGCAGAAGACGGATCTCCGCCGCCAGGGCTACGACCCCCGCACCCTCACGGACCGCCTCTACTTCCTGGACGCCAGGCGTCGCGCATACGTGCCGCTCACACCGGCGCTGTACAGCGACATCGTGAGCGGACACGCAAAGCTGTGACCGCTCCTCCACTCCACCTCCTACTCCACCTCCACCTCCACCACCACCTCTACCACCTCCACCATCTCCACCACCACCTCCACCACCTCCTCCTCCTCCACCACCTCCACCTCCTCCACCACCTCCACCTCCTTCACCTCCTCATCCTCCACCTCCCCCTCCACCTCCTCCACCTCCTCCACCTCCTCATCCTCCATCTCCACCACCTCCACCACCTCCTCCTCCTCCCCCTCCACCTCCACCACCTCCTCCACCTCCTCCGCTCTCCTCGCCGTCCCTCCGACCCTCACCGCCGACGTGATTATCGATTGTCCCCTCATCGCCGTGGTTACCGGTTACCCAATCCCGGTTGACAACCCGCGCGTGTGTATGTCAGTGTGTGTGTGAGTGTGTGTCAGTGTGTGTGTCAGTGTGTGTGAGTGTGTGAGTGTCAGTGTGTGTGTGTGAGTGTGTGAGTGTCAGTGTTTGTGAGTGTGTGTGTGAGTGTGTGTGAGTGTGTGAGTGTCAGTGTGTGTGTGTCAGTGTGAGTGTATGTGAGTGTGTGATTGTGAGTGTGTGTCAATGTTTGTGTGAGTGTGTGAGTGTGTGATTGTGAGTGTCAGTGTGAGTGTGTGTCAGTGTGAGTGTGTGTGTGAGTGTGTGAGTGTCAGTGTGTGAGTGTGAGTGTCAGTGTGAGTGTGTGTCAGTGTGTGTGTGAGAGTGTGTGTGTGTGTGAGTGTGTGAGTGTGTGATTGTGAGTGTCAGTGTGAGTGAGTGTCAGTGTGTGTGAGTGTGTGTGTGAGTGTGTGTGAGTGTGTGTGTGAGTGTGTGTGTGTCAGTGTGAGTGTATGTGAGTGTGTGATTGTGAGTGTGTGTCAATGTTTGTGTGAGTGTGTGAGTGTGTGATTGTGAGTGTCAGTGTGAGTGTGTGTGTGTGAGTGTGTGAGTGTCAGTGTGTGAGTGTGAGTGTCAGTGTGAGTGTGTGTCAGTGTGTGTGTGAGAGTGTGTGTGTGAGTGTGTGAGTGTGTGATTGTGAGTGTCAGTGTGAGTGAGTGTCAGTGTGTGTGAGTGTGTGTGTGAGTGTGTGTGAGTGTGTGTGTGAGTGTGTGTGTGTCAGTGTGAGTGTATGTGAGTGTGTGATTGTGAGTGTGTGTCAATGTTTGTGTGAGTGTGTGAGTGTGTGAGTGTGTGATTGTGAGTGTCAGTGTGAGTGTGTGTGTGTGAGTGTGTGAGTGTCAGTGTGTGAGTGTGAGTGTCAGTGTGAGTGTGTGTCAGTGTGTGTGTGAGAGTGTGTGTGTGTGTGAGTGTGTGAGTGTGTGATTGTGAGTGTCAGTGTGAGTGAGTGTCAGTGTGTGTGAGTGTGTGTGTGAGTGTGTGTGAGTGTGTGTGTGAGTGTGTGTGTGTCAGTGTGAGTGTATGTGAGTGTGTGATTGTGAGTGTGTGTCAATGTTTGTGTGAGTGTGTGAGTGTGTGAGTGTGTGATTGTGAGTGTCAGTGTGAGTGTGTGTGTGTGAGTGTGTGAGTGTCAGTGTGTGAGTGTGAGTGTCAGTGTGAGTGTGTGTCAGTGTGTGTGTGAGAGTGTGTGTGTGTGAGTGTGTGTGCAGCAGCAGCGTCGCCACCCCCTACTGACAGACTGAAGCACAGAGACAGCTGCCCCTGGGGGTGCCCCTAGGCCACCCCTCTCCTGCCAACTCCTGACAGCGAATCTTGAGACTCCGTGAGACTCTCTTGGGCTGAGCAAGTCGACATCGTAATGACGCCTCGTTGTTGTTGTTACTTTAAGTGTGCCTCTGGTGTCGGGGTGTTTGAATCGTGCGTCGATTAGACGCTTGCGACGTTTGTTTTTAGAAGTTCGTGATTTGTACGGAATTAAACGATTTGAGGTTGGGATCTCTGCCACTTCAAGCGCGCCCCCGTGTGGATTCTGAGTTTCAACGTCGGAGGAGGAATGGACTCAGTGGTGCTGAGACACACAGACTCATCGGAGAGACCCATAGACTCACCACACAGAGAGCCATAGACTCACCACACAGAGAGCCATAGACTCACCACACAGAGAGCCACAGACTCACCACACAGAGAGCCATAGACTCACCACACAGAAACCCACAGACTCACCACACAGAGACCCATAGACTCGTCACACAGAGACCCACAGACTCACCACACAGAGACCCACAGACTCACCACACAGAGACCCACAGACTCACCACACAGAGAGCCATAGACTCACCACACAGAGAGCCATAGACTCACCACACAGAGAGCCACAGACTCACCACACAGAGCCATAGACTCACCACACAGAGAGCCATAGACTCACCACACAGAGACCCATAGACTCACCACACAGAGAGCCATAGACTCACCACACAGAGAGCCATAGACTCACCACACAGAGAGTCATAGACTCACCACACAGAGAGCCACAGACTCACCACACAGAGAGCCATAGACTCACCACACAGAAACCCACAGACTCACCACACAGAGACCCATAGACTCGTCACACAGAGACCCACAGACTCACCACACAGTGACCCACAGACTCACCACACAGAGACCCACAGACTCACCACACAGAGAGCCATAGACTCACCACACAGAGAGCCATAGACTCACCACACAGAGAGCCACAGACTCACCACGCAGAGCCATAGACTCACCACACAGAGAGCCATAGACTCACCACACAGAGACCCATAGACTCACCACACAGAGAGCCATAGACTCACCACACAGAGAGCCATAGACTCACCACACAGAGAGTCATAGACTCACCACACAGAGAGCCACAGACTCACCACACAGAGAGCCATAGACTCACCACACAGAAACCCACAGACTCACCACACAGAGACCCATAGACTCGTCACACAGAGACCCACAGACTCACCACACAGTGACCCACAGACTCACCACACAGAGACCCACAGACTCACCACACAGAGAGCCATAGACTCACCACACAGAGAGCCATAGACTCACCACACAGAGAGCCACAGACTCACCACACAGAGCCATAGACTCACCACACAGAGAGCCATAGACTCACCACACAGAGAGCCACAGACTCACCACACAGAGACCCACAGACTCACCACGCAGAGACCCACAGACTCACCACACAGAGAGCCATAGACTCACCACACAGAGAGCCACAGACTCACCACACAGAGCCATAGACTCACCACACAGAGAGCCATAGACTCACCACACAGAGACCCATAGACTCATCTCACAGAGACCCACAGACTCATCACACAGAGACCCACAGACTCACCACACAGAGACCCATAGACTCATCACACAGAGACCCATAGACTCATCACACAGAGACCCACAGACTCACCACACAGAGACCCACAGACTCACCACACAGAGACCCACAGACTCACCACACAGAGACCCATAGACTCATCACAGAGAGACCCATAGACTCACCACACAGAGACCCATAGACTCATCACAGAGACCCATATTCACACAGAGACCCATAGACTCATCACAGAGACCCATATTCACACAGAGACACATAGACTCATCATAGAGACCCATAGACTCACACATACACACATAGGCTCACACAGAGACCCATAGATTCACACAGAGACCCTGGGCAGTTTAGCAGCATTACACCAAGCGAGCCGGACTGCTGCTGATGAGACGCTGAAGGTGGAAACCCGTCCCAGGGCTTTTGCTCGGACCGGACCAATGCTGATGATGTTAGAATCAGAATCTGTATTTGACCATTGTTTCACAGATGCCAAGCGGACATCCGTGACAGAGATTGTGCACTTGCATAAGGAATTGCGGCTGATGGGATGAGTGAAGAAATATTGTTTCAGCTATTCAGCTATTCAGCTATTCAGCTATTCAGCTAGTCAGCTAGTCAGCTATTCAGCTAGTCAGCTAGTCAGCTAGTCAGCTATTCAGCTATTCAGCTAGTCAGCTATTCAGCTATTCAGCTATTCAGCTAGTCAGCTATTCAGCTATTCAGCTAGTCAGCTATTCAGCTATTCAGCTAGTCAGCTATTCAGCTAGTCAGCTAGTCAGCTATTCAGCTAGTCAGCTAGTCAGCTAGTCAGCTAGTCAGCTATTCAGCTAGTCAGCTATTCAGCTATTCAGCTATTCAGCTAGTCAGCTATTCAGCTAGTCAGCTATTCAACTATTAGAACTCAACTATTTCTTTCTTTACGTTACCAGCTGTAAGGCCCCCACGGAGCTTTGAGAAGCCCCTGAGCGCGTTGTCACAAATGATAGCAGATCAACCACGTGGGATTATCACCATCACCACCATCATCACCATCACCACCATCACGTGGGATTATCATCATCATCACCACCATCATCACCATCATCACCACCATCACCATCATCACCACCATCATCACAATCACCACCATCACCACCATCACCACCATCACCACCACGTGGGATTATCATCACCACCATCATCATCACCACCAAGTGGGAGTATACGGATAGGAACCTCCTGGTTCCACCAGCCCACAGGGGATTATTGTGTCCGTCCGTCGTGCATACAATAATAGGAGGGGTGGGGCTGGGTGGAGAGGGGAGGGTGGGCTGGGTGGGGAGGGTGGGGCTGAGTGGGGAGGGGCTGGTCATCCCGTGGTGCCCTTATAAAACTCAACGTTTGACCTACTCACGCCGGCTTGTGCCCGCCCTCACAGTCGGCCATATTTGCGGAATACACCACGCCGCCGTTGACCCTGCAGGCCATTGACCAAGCAACCCAACGTGTTCCTACCAGCTCCCTCCGCAGCAGGAATGTGTTCATCATCACCACCATCACCACCATCACCATCATCACGTGGGAATCTATAGCAGCAGTCAAACACTGAGCGCGTGGTGGCGTCGATTCATAAATGTGGAGGGGAAAACCCGCGGAGGACGCGGAGAACAATGCACGCACTGAACACCACGGGGAGAGAGACACGCAGACTCCACATCTACACCAGCAGCAGGCATCGTCAGGGTCGGGATCGAACCCAAGACCTCTTGTATACCAGGCGAGGTAGTCAACATCTCCTAGCCACCGTGATGATGATGAGAGAGACAGACTCCAAATCTACAGCAGCAGCAGGCATCGTCAGGGTCGTGATGGAACCCAAGACCTCTTGTATACCAGGCGAGGTAGTCAACATCTAATAGCCACCGTGATGATGATGAGAGAGAGAGAGACACAGACTCCAAATCTACAGCAGCAGCAGCAGGCATCGTCAGGGTCGTGATGGAACTCACGACCTCCTGTAAACCAGGCGAGGTAGTCAACATCTCATAGCCACCGTGATGATGATGAGAGAGAGAGAGACACAGACTCCAAATCTACAGCAGCAGCAGGCATCGTCAGGGTCGTGATGGAACTCACGACCCCCTGTAGACCAGGCGAGGTAGTCAACATCTCATAGCCACCGTGATGATGATGAGAGAGAGAGACACAGACTCCAAATCTACAGCAGCAGCAGGCATCGTCAGGGTCGTGATCGAACTCAGGCGAGGTAAGGGGAGGCTTACTCTGTGTTAATTATATTATACATGGCGTGATTATTATTTCTGTATTATAATTGTGTTTTATTATTGTATTATTATTTTATTAGTTTTTTATTGTATTATTCTTTTATTAGTATTTTATTATTGTATTATGTTATTATTGGATTTTTTTTATTTTTATTTTATTGTATTATTGTTTTTTTTATTATTGTATTATTATTGTGTTTTATTTTTGTATAATTATATTGTATTATTGTATTATAATTGTATTTTATTCTATTTTATTGTATATTATTGTATTATAATTGTATTATTATTTTATTCTCATTTGGCTTCTACGAGATCGACGCTCGCCGTGCGTTCCACGATCCCAGAAAGCATGAAACCGCTCGACCAACGTCGGGCCAACGTTCGTAACCGCGTCCCAACGTTTACTCAACGTTGAGTCAACGTTCGTCCCAACGTTTGCCGAACGTTGAGTCAACGTTTACTCAACGTTGAGTCAACGTTTACTCAACGTTGAGTCAACGTTCGTCCCAACGTTTGCCGAACGTTGAGTCAACGTTTGTCCCAACGTTTGCCGAACGTTGAGTCAACGTTTGTCCCAACGTTGAGTCAACGTTTGCCGAACGTTGAGTCAACGTTTGTCCCAACGTTTGCCGAACGTTGAGTCAACGTTTGTCCCAACGTTTGCCGAACGTTGAGTCAACGTTTGTCCCAACGTTGAGTCAACGTTTGCCGAACGTTGAGTCAACGTTTGTCCCAACGTTGAGTCAACGTTTGCCGAACGTTGAGTCAACGTTTGTCCCAACGTTTGCCGAACGTTGAGTCAACGTTTGTCCCAACGTTTGCCGAACGTTGAGTCAACGTTTGTCCCAACGTTGAGTCAACGTTTGCCGAACGTTGAGTCAACGTTTGTCCCAACGTTTGCCGAACGTTGAGTCAACGTTTGTCCCAACGTTGAGTCAACGTTTACTCAACGTTGAGTCAACGTTTGCCGAACGTTGAGTCAACGTTTGTTCCGACGTCGTCACGCACGAACCAGCGGTGTCGCCAGAGGGCGCTGCGCCGACGTTTTCCAACTCGCGACGAACTCAAAGTTCGTGAGCGTCGCGGCTTGAAGTGGACTAACAAGTAGAAATATAAAAAAACACACAAACTTTTTTAAAAACACGCTTTTATGAGATTTACTTAAAATGTTTAAAAGAAAAAATTCTGTTCAACAACTTTGCGTTGTAGATGTTTATTTTACTGTTGTTGTAACTGACTAATAGATCGATCGTCACATCGTAACTGAAGAACTCCACGACTCCAGGAAGTGGCCCCGAAGCTTGCCACAACGTACAATTAGAGCCAAGCCGAAACATAACATGTACAAAATAATGTTTAAAAATATATATTTAAAATGTTTAATGATATAATATAGTATTGTCATCGGTATTACATAAGTATACCAAGTTTGCAGTTGATACCACATTGAGAAGTGGGTTAAAATTGAGTTACAAGATTTAAATAAAACCGTGTAAAAATACTCAGGCGGTCCCCGCACTTACGAACACCCCCACTTACGAACACCCCCACTTACGAACACCCCCACTTACGAACACCCCCACTTACGAACACCCCCCACTTAGAAACACCCTCCACTTACGAACACCCCCACTTACGAACACCCCCACTTACAAACACCCTCACATACGAGCACCCCCCACTTACGAACACCCCCCACTTACGAACACCCCCACTTACGAACACCCCCACTTACGAACACCCCCCACTTATGAACACCCCCAACTCACGAACACCCCCCACTTACGAACACCCCCACTTACGAGAACCCCCCACTCACGAGCACCCCCCACTTACGAACACCCCCACTTACAAACACCCCCCACTCACGAACACCCCCCACTTACGAACACCCCCCACTTACGAACACCCCCCACTCACGAGCACCCCCCACTTACGAACACCCCCACTTACGAACACCCCCCACTCACGAACACCCCCACTTACGAACACCCCCACTTACGAACACCCCCACTTACGAACACCCCCACTTACGAACACCCTCACTTACGAACACCCCCCACTTACGAACACCCCCCACTTACGAACACCCCCACTTCCGAACACCCCCACTTACGAACACCCTCACTTACGAACACCCCCACTTACGAACACCCCCACTTACGAACACCCCCCACTTACGAACACCCCCAATTACGAACACCCCCACTTACGAACACCCCCACTTACGAACACCCCCACTTACAAACACCCCCACTTACGAACACCCCCCACTTACGAACACCCCCACTTACAAACACCCCCACTTACGAACACCCCCCACTTACGAACACCCCCCACTTACGAACACCCCCCACTTACAAACACCCCCACTTACGAGAACCCCCCACTTACGAACACCCCCACTTACGAACACCCCCCACTTACGAACACCCCCCACTTACGAACACCCCCCCACTCACGAACACCCCCACTTACGAACACCCCCCACTTACGAACACCCCCCACTTACGAACACCCCCACTTACGAACACCCCCCACTTACGAACACCCCCACTTACGAACACCCCCCACTTACGAACACCCCCCACTTACGAACACCCCCCACTTACGAACACCCCCCACTTACGAACACCCCCACTTACGAACACCCCCCACTTACGAACACCCCCACTTACGAACACCCCCCACTTACGAACACCCCCACTTACGAACACCCCCACTTACGAACACCCCCACTTACGAACTCCCCACACTTACGAACACCCCCACTTACGAACACCCCCCCACTCACGAGCACCCCCCACTTACGAACACCCCCCACTTACGAACTCCCCCCACTTACGAACACCCCCACTTACGAACACCCCCACTTACGAACTCCTCACACTTACGAACACCCCCACTTACGAACTCCCCACACTTACGAACACCCTGCACTTATGAACACCCCCACTTACGAACACCCCCCACTTACGAACACCCCCCACTTACGAACACCCCCACTTACGAACACCCCCACTTACGAACACCTTGCACTTACGAACACCCCCACTTACGAACACCCCCCACTTACGAACACCCCCCACTTACGAACACCCCCACTTACGAACACCCCCACTTACGAACACCTTGCACTTACGAACACCCCCACTTACGAACACCCCCCACTTACGAACACCCCCCACTTACGAGCACCCCCCACTTACGAACACCCCCACTTACGAACACCCCCCACTTACGAACACCCCCACTTACGAACACCCCCCACTTACGAACACCCCCACTTACGAACACCCCCCACTTACGAGCACCCCCCACTTACGAACACCCCCACTTACGAACACCCTGCACTTACGAACACCCCCACTTACGAACACCCCCCACTTACGAACACCCCCCACTTATGAACACCCCCCACTTACGAACACCCCCCACTCACGAACACCCCCCACTTACGAACACCCCCCACTTACGAGCACCCCCCACTTACGAACACCCCCCACTTACGAGCACCCCCCACTTATGAACACCCCCCACTTACGAACACCCCCCACTCACGAACACCCCCCACTTACGAACACCCCCCACTCACGAACACCCCCCACTTACGAACACCCCCCACTTACGAACACCCCCCACTTATGAACACCCCCCACTTACGAACACCCCCCACTCACGAACACCCCCCACTTACGAACACCCCCCCACTTACGAGCACCCCCCACTTACGAACACCCCCACTTACGAGAACCCCCACTTACGAACACCCCCCACTTACAAACACCCCCACCTACGAACACCCCCCACTTACGAACACCCCCCACTTACGAACACCCCCCACTTACGAACACCCCCACTTACGAACACCCCCCACTTATGAACACCCCCACTTACGAACACCCCCCACTTACGAACACCCCCCACTTACGAACACCTCCCACTTACGAACACCCCCCACTTACGAACACCCCCCACTTACGAACACCCCCACTTACGAACACCCCCCACTTACGAACACCCCCCACTTACGAACACCTCCCACTTACGAACACCCCCCACTTACGAACACCCCCCACTTACGAACACCCCCACTTACGAACACCCCCCACTTACGAACACCTCCCACTTACGAACACCCCCCACTTACGAACACCCCCACTTACGAACACCCCCCCACTTATGAGCACCCCCCACTTACGAACACCCCCACTTACGAACACCCCCACTTACGAACACCCCCACTTACGAACACCCCCACTTACGAACACCCCCACTTACGAACACCCCCCACTTACGAACACCCCCCACTTACGAACACCCCCCACTTACGAACACCCCCCACTCACGAACACCCCCACTTACGAACACCCCCCACTTACGAACACCCCCACTTACGAACACCCCCACTTACGAACACCCCCCACTCACGAACACCCCCACTTACGAACACCCCCCACTTACGAACACCCCCCACTTACGAACACCCCCCACTTACGAACACCCCCACTTACGAACACCCCCACTTACGAACACCCCCACTTACGAACTCCCCACACTTACGAACACCCCCACTTACGAACACCCCCCACTCACGAGCACCCCCCACTCACGAGCACCCCCCACTTACGAACACCCCCACTTACGAACTCCCCCCACTTACGAACACCCCCACTTACGAACACCCCCACTTACGAACTCCTCACACTTACGAACACCCCCACT
>NW_027614748.1:10000-22297 GCF_965212315.1 Lampetra planeri | reverse complement strand
ACTACTGAACAGAGGAAGAATCAAGAATTAGAGAAAATGATCATCATGCCAAATGAGAATTCAATGAGACAATTATCATTCTGTACAGAAGTAGTCTCATGGTATTCTGTACTGGACATGGAGACACTTCATCTTTAGTTCCCAGCCTGGTTATTGATGAAGACTCGGTGCAGAGCCTTTGGTCCGTGGTACTGTACTTGTTTTTTAAATGTTAAAAGCTTTGGAGGAAAGATTCTCAGCAGCTGCTGCAGATGTGATTTTCTCTCCCACACTATCCTGCTCAACTGAGCATGACACGACTATGAGTCAGTGAAAATGAGAGTAACATGCTCAAACTCAAGACGAAAATCACCCGCAACCATTGCAGATGTCAAGGCTGTGCTCCACTGATGCAGTACTTACCATTAACGTCTCCACCTCGATTCGCAAAACGGTTTTCATTCGCTCGTCCAATTATTTTTTTTACGACTTTCTGTGATGTCACTTTTATCTTCAGCATTTGCAGAGATTATCTCAGACTACATGCTTGATCTGCGCATGGGAAACCGAACGGGGCCTTTAGCAGTGTAAACAGCCAGACGTTCTCTGCGCTTGCAGTACAAGGAAATACTTAATTAGGATCATGGGATTTGTCTCTGCACCTTCAGATTCTTGAGAACCCTGGGAGATGTCAGAGGGATATAAGTTCGGTCTCATTTAATCAGTGAGTGCGGGCTGCACCGCTCTGACCCCAGCAGTAATTTATTACGGCTCAAACACAAACACAAGCTCCTTGCCTGCCATTGCCCTGTCACTGGTGATAGAGAGAATCAGCTGGCTGAATATAATGAAACCAGTTATTTCCCTGTCAACTCTGAATACTCTTTCCCTTTCTTGCTCCCTTTTGCCACAGATATTGCCATGGCAACTGTGGATCCTACATGGAATAGCTGTTGAGGATGTAAAGTAGTTTTCTCGTGGAAAAAATAATCTTGCAAATCCCCAAAACAAGAACAGGAAGGAAGGCAGATGCAGCTGTAGGCAGAGGTGTGTGTATGCCCAGGGATTTAAGCATTTATGGGATTATGAACACAAGTGCAACATGAGCAGTATAGCAACACATTTCTTCTCCTACCAGCACACCACCTGCTATTGAAGCGGGCCTGTATTTGCTTTATTCCCCCCGTTTTTGCTTGCTGGTCAATAGATCTGCACTGTGATTGGCGACTGTATAGATTGAGCACTGTGTTCTAGTTCCAATTCATCTCTGCCTGCCACCCAGTTTGATGGCTGTCACATTGCAGTGGCACAAATCCCACAGGCCATTATGAGGCTGGTTTAATCCCCACAACAGCAGCAGCAGAGGCTTTTCAAGAAGGGTTTCGAAGCATGACACCCTGTCTGTCACATGCTTCTGTGGGCTTTGGGCTACAGTGTATTGTTGTGATCCCACTCTCTTGCGAATGTCTTGCGTTATTCCCACACCACTAAGACAAATGCACCGGGCATCCTCCTCCTGCTGATCAATCACATGTCGTCATGCTGGGCGTGATCTCGCTGCAATCCACACTCAAGTTTGGCCTTAATTTGTTACGTGTAATAAATGGTGGTTTTATTTATGTCTGGATTTAGAAGGTCAAAACAAATGAACTGCCTTTCGGTTCATTTATTTAGCTTGATGTGTTTTTTTTACTCTGTAGTACCGATGCAGGACTGCAAACTGTTGTCGGTGCATCACTGCTTATGTCATCGGGATGTCATATAGATTTGTGGAGTTACTGTGGCATTCTTTGGTGTCCTGTTACAAAACCAATACACCTGTGTTCTTTCTGCCAGAGAGAAGACAAAAGGGTCGATTCTCCTCTCGTGCCCTGAAGCTCAGTATGGATGAACAGAGGAAATGGGAGTGGGAATGAGAGTCAGCAATGAGCAGGAAGAAACAGCACAGCCGGCTTTTCTCCGTTTAAAAATACACCCTGGGTCACGTCTGACCACTGACTAATTAATTAGTCGTTTTCCTGTCTGACCATGGTTCTTGCTCCAAGGCATCAGGAAGTTCCTGCTCATCCTTTACTGGCAGAGGTGGACAGTAATGAAGTACTTCACGAGTACTGTACTTAAGTACGCTTGTTGAGTTTCTGTACGTTACTCAAGTATTATTTTTAAATTTATTTCACTTCCTTAATCAAATTAGCGTTATGATGTCCTACGCAGGACGATCCTGAAGATGGTGGTAATGTAATTAAATTGACGTTGGTATGTCTCAGTTTCCAGAAAAGGTTAGATTCCTTTAATTTTCTTTTATTTGTGTTTGCTGAATACTAACCACGTAAATCACGTCTTGAACAACACTACGATACGACGCTGGTTTCGGGGGTCGGAGCCTTTGCGGTTCTTCAGTTGAATTCTATAGAACATTCTAACGTGAGTAATATTTGACCAGTGGTATCTGTTCTTTTACTTCAGTAATGGAGGTTTGTACTTTGTCCTCGTCTGTTTATGGGTCTAGAAGGTGTATCACTGAACATCAGTGGCATTAGACCGTACTACCTGTGCGGTACCTGACTCTCCCCTGATCCCTGACACGTTCTCCCCCTGTCCATTGCTTTAAGTTGTAGCATCCCTGCTTAACGTGAAGAAGTTCATCTGCCTTGAAGAAACTGTCAGTGACCTTATCACATTTCCTCCCAAATGAAGGAAAAGCCAAACTCAGCTTCCTTCTGTCTCCCTCAAGTCTAGAGATGCTGGATTGCCCTGGGTACAGTGATTGATGGGGATGCTGGTGACCTGCAACAGGCAGACCCCACAATTAAAGTGGGCCTTATCTCCCAGCTGTGAATCTCAAAGATAAATGGTGATAGCACCCTCCCTTCTGATGTTCAATCATGCGCTACATGCATTGGTCTCAGCTTGTGTCCTGAGAGGAACTGACGTGTATTTGAATATTTCTTCCTCACAGGTAAACATTAGCATTCACTTCGGCTTTTCTGTCATTCCTCCTCACGCTGCGTTCAATGTTTTTCTTTCACGTTCTGCTCAGCGATCAACACCTAATTAAGCGTGTTTCTTCTGACTCTGGGTACTGGTTGTGAAGCATATGGGAAATGAGCAAAGATGAGCTCCTGTCACTTGTCACTTCTCTCCTATTTTCCTTCTTTTTGTAATTGGTTCTGTCCCAAAAAATCATGTTTTGCACTCCAAGCGGCTCACATACTTGCAGCTTACATCTGTTCAGGTCTTAAACGTCACATAAACTTCTGAAGCCTTGAAGCAACCACGGTTCCTTATTCTACAGTATGTGCGCCTTAATTTACTTAACTAGTCACTTTCAGAATACAACTTTACACGTCCTCACTGAGTGAAATCTGACCAACACACATGTCGACCGTTTGTCTCATCTGCTCCACTGGGACTTGACCTTGTTTTTTTCCGGTGTTTACTTGCGTGACCTGGTTACATCCCGTCTGCTCGGTGGTCAGCAGACAGCTCTACACCTGGGGTGATGCCTTGCAAATGCCCCTTCAAGGTTTTCCAGACTTGCCTTAACGTGTTTTCTCTACAGTTTACTGATAAGGCTGCCAAGGTATCTTAACATCCTTCCGCAGTCTCACCCTTAATTCGGAGACATACCTCCATGGCATTGTTGATGCGCATAATTTTGCAGTCCTGCGGTTGCTGATGTTAAACCCTGTCTGGTTTGCATAGTCATCCAAACTGATGTCTTTTAATGAGGATAGTGTCAAACCGCAGCCCTTTCTGTTGTAATTCACCCAATGCATCTGATGGTCTTGAGAAGAATAAAGGAACCAAGTTGAACAGAAAACCCTCGAACCAAGAACTTTCAGTGAGAAAATGTTAAAAGTGGCAGTGAAGCAGTGTCCTTTTTGGAGAGTGGTACGCAACCTGTGGTGTTGGAGCTTTATTTTCTTCCTTTCAAACCCATTTTGACTGTAACAAATGTTGATGCCTGGGCCCTGAACCTTGTCATTTGGTGTTCATTTATTTTCTTTGAGGGAAACAGCAAGCCCACTGACATTCAGTCACATTATTTTGGCACAATGATTTGCTGCCTCCACCTGTGACCTGAACCACACATAACACTGAGTATGACGACTGTTGTGTAAACCAAACCAGGACACATACTCAGTTGCCTGTTTGACCTTGCCCAGACACACAGACCATTGCACACACATCTGTAAACAAAACAGGCTGTAGTGAAGATTCCTGGCTGGTTTTTACACCCTTCTTCAATATTTTAATTCAATTTCTCTTGAGCCACCTGCAGGGTGATTTTGCACCACTTGGATGCAACTACAGGCCTGTTACTGTGGGAGCTTGATGGAGAGTAAGCTTATAGCAGCCATAACCGGCTTTTGTAAGGCATGATGGCCTGCAGGTAAGCGATTTAGAGGAAATCAGCTTGATGCACTCCAAACCTCCTGCCATTGAAGCGCCAGCCCAGGCCAAGCAGTTGTAATTTTTTTCAAAGTGTCAGCCCTTTTTTCCACATTCCTTCCCTTAGGCTCTGCTTGAAAATATTCTTGAACAATTTTCAGAGTTGAAATTGGTCATTCCCTTGTGCGTCTTTCACTCCTGGACATCAAGAAAATGTTTGAGTGAGCCATTTGTTGACTTGTCTCACTGTATTTGGGCTGACAGCAGATCCATTTTCTCAGTGAAGAGAAATTTCTAAATCTCTCAGCCAATTGAGAAGAAATTGGCTATGCTGCACAGAGCTTATTTGACATGGTCTGTGCACAAAATGGGAGCATAGCTGATGTGCTCAGGTCCAGTGCACCTGGACACATAGCCAAGGTCTATAAACAAGGTAACACAGCATCAGTGTCACACACACACGACATTCTGTGCAACAGTTCAGCAAAACTGCCCAACATACCATTTACCACTGGATTAGAAACCTACACGGAGATCGTTTGCACTCTGACGGATGAAGCATATTCTGTTCAAATTTGTTGAAAAGGAATAAAGAGTAATTGAATACAAATATCAGGTACTGTAAGTACTGAGTGAAAACATCAGTAGCTTGAAAAAATATTGACGGATATATTAGAAAGACTAAATTAGGTCAGTAAGTCCTTCAGGCGAACCTTTGTCTGCTGTTATTTGAAAGGACGGAAAGAAATTTGTACTGAAGGATCCCACTGAGAGAGACAAGTGAAGGGGGGTTAAGTGAAGGACTGTGGTGGGTTGGGTCCTGACGTAAAGGCCGATGTCGTTGGAAATCAAGATTGACTCACGACTCAGAGGGAGGTCAGCGGTTCTAGAACAGACTGTCTGGACTGTCAGTGCCGTCATACCAACGATGAGAGGGCCCCGAACAATCATCCCTTTAACCTGTGAAACAGCAGGCAGGATTTGTCTGTCTCACAAAGACGACCACGCTGATTTTCATAAAGTCAGCAGAGGCGTGAGCCAAGGAGATTGTGGAGAAGATCTCAGTCATCGGTACAAATTATCGGTGACATCCCTCACACAGCAAAGCTGACCAACAGCTCTCAAAAGTATTTGTTGAACTCATATTCAAAGTTTTCATCCTTTATACAGCTTGATCGGTGCATTGATGGCTCTGCACCCAATGCACCAAGTTTGACTATGACAATGAATCTTGGCCAAAAGCTGGTGATTTTATCCGTCTGCGCCAAGCAGCTGACAAGTCTCCTTCTGTGTGGAACATAGTTGATAGTGTACTAGAAAGTGAAAACTCGTGACAACTGTTTATCGATCGATACCGATCAGAGGCCCTTTTCTCCACCAGGCTGTCATGTGCTTGGCTAAGTGAATCCAGCTCAGCCTATTCTTTTGCTGCGAGACAGCCTGGTTATTAGTCCTGTAGCGGTGCGCAGACGGTAGCTCAGTGCTGCTGCCCGATAACGGGGTCCACCTCGACTCCGCATGAAGCAGACTCCCTTTCCTCTGCTGCATTTTGCAAAAAGAATTTCTGCGTGATTGCGAAATAATTCCACTGATGAATAATATTTAACTCTGGAGCCAGAGAGCTAACAATGCAGCTCGCCTGCAGCCAGATTCTCTGCAGTGGGATCAGAGATCACACTGAGCAGCGCAAGAGTTAGTTAATTGGATATTATATTGAACAGAAGTAGTTCAGGGTTGAGAGAGAGAGAAAGTAACTTTTTGTTCATGAAGGTGTTATTGCAGCAGCACGGGAGACAAAATGGATGTGATTCTCCCATCACAGAGTGGGCTCGTTGCGTCTCACACGCTCATTTCATGGGCTGAATTACCACAGTGATAATCAGATTTCAGCCGTGTATTAGAACACTTTGACGTGCATGTCTACAAAAAACACAAACTTTCGAAACTTTACTGACTTGATCCCAGTAAAATGCTCTGGAGAAAATGCTGCAATGCAAATGCAAGAAAAGATATTGTTTTTTGTAATGAAAGGTTGTGACTTTGTCGTGATTGATTCATTTCCCTTATGACACTCCTGAAGCAGGAGCAGTTCAGCACATTTAGAAAATTAGCAAGTGTGGCGTCCACAAAGGATGTGCCATTGCTCTGACATTGTAGACTCGTGGAGGGTCAGTGGTGGGCTGCGTTTAACCTGTTAGTCCTCACATCCTCGTCAGCACGACCTTGCAGACGCTCCATGAATTTCATTACAAGCTTCCCGTTACAAGCTTGCCGTTAGTTTCCACCATTCCTCAAGGCGTAACTGAAAAGCCAATTTTCCTAAAGAAAAAATAGTACTTTCACTTTTGTTTGGAGATTTAATACAGAGCCAAGATTCAGTCGGATGTAACATCTATTCATCACTCATTTCATCGTTTCCATCCCTCTCTCTGTCTTGCTCATACACACACGCACGCACACAACCCAGTGCCATTAGTTTGTCTGACTTTTCAGAATGCATTGCTAAGCATTATCTGCGGCTGCCTCGTGGTTGTTGTTAATTGATGCTGCACTTACTTCATTATTCCAGTCTCCCATGGCTGCTCAGATATCTGATGCATAGACACACACACACACACACACACACACACACACACACACACACACACACATTCATCAGTCCAATCACGCAGCCTTAGAACCAAGCATAAGAAGCTTTGACGGGGGTCCAACTCATCCAACCGTGCATGTTATTGTTTATTGTAAATATAGGCTCTGTTTTCCTCATGAAGGACTGTGAAACGATTGTTAACATGACTTCAAATAAGTAAATGTGAAATGATTGTGTCTGCTTTGATTCGGCGGTTTCTATTTTATACAGTAGATCATTAAATTAGGATCAGTGCTTCAGCAAATAGAGTAATTGTGAATATAAATATGGTGGATGTACTTTGTTTCATCCGTAGATCTTCTACTCTTTACTCAACTCACTTGATATCTGTCACTTTCTCTAAAGTTTTCACAGGAAATATAGAATTGTGTTGAAGTGGAAAGCAAAACAGTTCGTTTAGCTGTACTGAATCCATAGAATCTGTTGGGTGAAGAGATTTGTTCCCCATTCAGTGCCATTGATCATTCAGTCTCCAATAACACCAGAAAAAGTTACTAGATTTTATGACTGTTCTCGAAGGCTCTGAATACTCTGAATGTAGGAACAAGTCACTAAATTGGGAACACAGTTTTCAGTGAAACTTTCAGTGAGTGATTTGTGTCGGTCTACTTGACCCAGGGAGCGAACGACAAATCCGATTCCCCTGCTGCACTTTACTGCAGAATTCACCTGAACTGTGAAACGAAAATGAATTTTTTCACGCAGTGATTTTGTACAGTCCGTTCACCTAAAACATTTGTTCTTTTGAACGAATCGTTCGACAGGAGGTCAACACGACTATGTTAAAGATTAGGCCTCACTGGACATCAACCAGCTGCTCTCATATCTTTTGGGGTGAAATAATAAACTCTGTAACCGGACACAACCTGTTCTGTCTGACACTGGACTGTATCTGCTGTCTCATGCTGAGGGATCAGATACTGTAGGATACTGTCTACCATCTACTGGACTCCAGATTACCTGAAAATAGATAGATAGATACATATTCAATGTTCCGCCTGATATGGTTGTGAGGGAACAATATCAGCTGATCAGGAGGATGGTGATCAATAAGAACTGGAAAGTTCCAAAACCACAGCACCTTCTGGCGAGGATGTGAAAGACCATCAGAGACAAAATGACAAGAGTGAGCAAACTATTTCCTGAGAAAGGAAGCTATTTTCCAGTGTGTACAGTAAGATGTCAGACCTGTCCCAGTCTGTTGTTGCCATTCGTCGTGGTTTGTTGCGGCAGCAGCATCTGAGCTGGTGATACCAACAGACTTAGTCATCTTATTAGGAAAGCTGGATCCTTCTCTGGATACAAACCAGACAGAATTTGAAGCTGTGGCGTGGAGGGGGACACTGAACAAACTGTTATCTATTATAGATGGTCCTGGCCGCCCTCTCCACCCCCCAGGAGACTGACAACAGAGCAACTTCCCCAGCAGAGTGCTTGAGCTTTGCTGACACGGGGGCAAAACAGGAAGTCTGAACAATGAATTGAACACATTACTCATCTGCCTCAATAAACTGACAGTCATATTCTACATATGTACCTTCTGTGTTTGTTTGTTTGTTTTTCTACCATACCGACCATTTCTACTACATATGCCTACATGATGACGACACTCGTTGTAACAGACCCAGTCTGTATAGCCAAATGTTTTTTTTTTCCTATTTCCTTTGTCTTTCATTTTGAAATCACTTTACTCCCGAACTTCCTGTTGTGGTTAACCACATTTCCATGGCAAATATTTGTTGACAGCATAGTAGAAGGCGGTAGACTAACTGAAAGGAAGCAGAGAAAGCAGGTGGAGAAACAACAAGGGTTTTATGAGGTGTAGCACCCTCGGAGGAGGCACAAGGTTTGTATATATCAACTGGTAGTTGTCTCTTTCTCATCTTATTCTATTCATATCTTTTTTCTTTCTTTGCTTTGTTTAGGTAACATTACAGTATATTTCAAACTAAATAGAAATGTTTCTTATATCTCTGTCTATATTGCCTTTTGGGAAATAAATCAATTCATCACATTAAAGACTCAGACCATCTTTCGTCATGGATGCTACACTCACTCTTGTCATCTTCCGATTGTCAAGGTCTGGGTTGTGGTGGCAGCAGATTCAACAAAGAAGCCCACACTGTCCTCAACCCTGCTACGTCCTCCAGCCTATCCGGGGGAAGGTTGAGACGTTCCCAGGCCAACCGTGAGATATAATCCATGGAGTGTGACCTGGGTTGGCCTCGTGGTCTCTTCCTGGACGGACATGCCTGAAACATCACCTCTGGGAGACGTCCGGCAGACGTTCAGTGCTCCGCCGACCCACCACGCTACCATCAGTGTGAGGTTCGTTTTCAGTGAGTGATTCATGTCAGTCAACACCTTTTGTAGTGAATCCGCCAACGAAACAGGTTCACCCGCTCTACTCACATCAACTGTGGAATGAACCAATGTTTTCAGGAAGTGATTTAGAAAAACACAAAAGATTTGTACTTTTGAACAAATCATTCGCAAACGGGACAACACTCGGAGGAATCCTGACCACACACTGGTAGAGAATGAATTTAAAACTAAAATAATAATAATAACACATTCATATATGATATTTCTTACATGTTTTACCAAAATATATTCCAACTTGGTTCCAAATGCAGTTTTGAAACCTGTTTTGAATTTCCTTTGTTCAGCTCCACCAACTTGTGATTCTGAGCTTAAAGTTCATTCCAACAAATGTTGACATACTCCAACACGTCACAAAAAGCAAACAACATTTTATTTTTCATTTATTTTTTCGTTTTTCCTCGTCCCTCCACCATCAATCCTCTTTTGAAAAGTCTGACTGTTGTGTGTCCTTTAAGCTGCTGAAACCTGCTCCGCCTGCAGCAGCTCCAGCAGGAACACGCTGCTCACTGACACTTCTGTATCAATAACTGAATGAAATCAGTCCGTTCTGGACAAACTCTGGCTGCCCTTTCCACAGTATTGGCTGACAATCGACCAGATTGTTGGTGTCTGGGCCTGGGTTGGTCCAGATGTGGAAGCTGCATGCAAATAATTTGGTAGTAAAGCAATTACAGAGCCAAGAGTAATTACACAGTTTATGGTCCATAACTGTGCTGATTAGTTTTGGCCCACAATGTTGACTGAATGGGCTAAAACATTGGCACAGAACCTGAGCCTGATCGGGTCCATTTAGGTTGGATCTACCAATCACACTGTACCTTGGGCCATGGAACGGAGTGTGTCATGGGCCCTGGCGGACATTTGGTTCCAGTACTGGGTTGTTTTTGATTTACAATCACAAGGACTAATACTTTCTATATATTGGTAGTACTGGGATTGATCATGCTGACTCATACTTGAATTGGAGTATTTTACATTACAATGCGGATGCTCATGCTCAAGTACACATTGTGAAAGCATGTTCCACCACAGCGCTCCTGGATATCAACCCAATACAGCTTATATTAGTTAACACCTTAACACACAGCTGTGTTAACACACAGCTTTTACTAGTTTATTAGTTAACGGAGTACCCGGATGAGTGTACAGACATAACATGGTAGTTGGTGGTTATGAACACTGGAGAGAGGAGAGAACATCAGAGACAGCATTCATTCGACAGGATACCCGAAACAACCTTTGTTTAGTCCTTCTCTTTGCTTTACTCTGAGCATCTGCAAACTATCTGAGGGACATCTGAAATTACCTCTAAACGGCAGACAGAAGGCAAAGACCTCGAGTGAACACATTATCCTGCACACACGTCATACAAAAGATGCATTAAGCTGCCATGATCTACACGTAATAGACCTTACGCCACTGGCACAAACTCACTGAAGCCACAGAGACTGTATGCCTCTGATAAGATGCAGACAAAAAGAAAGACAATTAGGACGCGGAAAAGAAATTACCATGCACGTTGATGAGCCTGAATAAAGTCCCTGAGGAGGGAGAGGTAAAATGCAATGCTTCAACAAAAGGACATTAACACAGATCCCTTCATTACTTTGAGTGTAATGACACTCCTCCTCTCCCATCCTGACGCCACCATGGGACCCAGCAAAGAAAGTGTTTTAATGTTGTGTATATTCATACACAGATTGTCACCTGTGGTGTCACTGTGGTTAATCTATCTGGTTTAGAGGCTGTCAGTGCTTCTTCTCTTAAGATCATTTGAGTTACTGAGGGGAGGTTACTATCACCGAATTAAAGTCAGATTGGTGATTACAGTCCGTAACTGCAAAGTGCTCGGCGGAATAGCCCAACGACAAATCTGACCTTAAAAAACAAAATGTCTGAATAAAATTGACCTTGATCCATTTAAAAGAACATAAACAACCTTACATGACAGTTGAAACAGATATATAACTAATATAACATCAGCGAATACTAAGTATGTAATACTTCTAGGAAGACGTTACACAGAAACATGGGTTCACAGTCCTGATATGGAATAACGCAACTATCTATTACTTTTTGTCTCTTTAATCAAACACTGCCGCTGGTTTGTGTTGGCTGCCTTGGTGGAGGAACTAACTTTGTGCAGACCAGTTACTTCATTTATCACCTGGTAGGCAAATATTACATTAGACAAGGTTCTTACTACAACACAGAGTTCATCGATGTAATTTAAAAGCAGGAATGAAACTCCATGATAAGAGCAGGATTATCCCCAGAACACCAACAGTTATCCATGTACAGATACAATGAAGATGATAACAACCGTATCTGTTCTTAACCTTGGACATGTTCGGAACAAACGCTGCTGGCAAGTAATTAGTGAATGAGTGAGTGCAATGATCAGAGGTGAGCACTCTGAGTATGAGTCATGTCTTCCCATTCTAATGAGGGAGGGCTTCATTTCAATAAGAAAGAGATGCATGTTCTTGAATCATGTTCCAGTTGCAGATGAGGGGATTTAAAATGAGCAGATGTGGTTAGCATTGAAGTCAATCAAATATTTGAAGGATTTGTGTGAATATTTTAGTGTAAAAGTGAATGATGTGTGGCTGATTTTGTGTTATTCAGTGGTTCACATCACCTTTAAAGTACAAAGATGACACAAAGTATGTCCTTAAATTCATGATAAAGCATACATTCTCATTCAACTCTGAAGAAAATGAAACAAGGATGTATTATTGAAAATATGGAGCCTTTTACGTTTCAGCTATTCTGATTTATCTGGGGATGATTTCAGTGGGGCTTTCATTTTTTTGTGACGAACCACCCAACATATCACGCATATAAGTGTGTCTGCCCAATAATACTTCTTCTCTCCTCCAGAGCCA
>NW_027614748.1:0-5000 GCF_965212315.1 Lampetra planeri | reverse complement strand
CGGACTGACTGAGGAATCAACTGGTGCTCATGTGAATCACCTTTCTTTATCAGTTTGAGTACACTGTCCCCTTTAATAATACACTGATTATATTTAGATGAGAAATTCAAAAGGAGTGACAGAATGTTATGTAGTTCAGGGTATTTGCACCTGTTCCAGATAGAACTTCAAAAGTCTTAATGGCTTTACCTTCCATGGCTGTGACTGATGAGAGAAGAAGAAACAAGGTGAAATTCCTTGGTGCTAGAAAACATTTCTTGTCACTGCTCAGACTGCTGAATAGGTTCGTGAGCCCTGTGGTCCAAACATCCTCACTGAAGACAGGCAGCTTTGTTATCATCTAACTGCCACTACAAGTCAACACATGGTGGTAGAAATGTATTTTCCAGTGATTCTGCAATCAAAAGGTTGAGTTTTGAAGTCAGCAGCTGTTCCGTCCTTGGTCTTTTCATTGTCTCTGAGCAGGTAAACGCTTGTCAGTTCAGATTTGCGATGAGACAAACAGAAATTGAACCTTGCTCTTCCCAATTTTCATTAAATTGTAATGATTTAATGAAAGTTCTGACATCCTGTCACATTTTGCATCAACGTGGTTAGTTATTGCTACTTCTCTTACTTGGAGTCTACGTCAAAGGATTATTTCTTTATACATCATAACTGAGCCAACTTCATACACACGCTCCATTATTTAAAGATGAATTTAATCGCATTATCAACATAACATTTGTAACTTTAGCTTGAGTTTCAGTGTTAAGGTATATTAGAACATGCAATGATTAAAAGTTAGCATTTATCATTATTTTGTGTATTCCGTTTTACAAATGATGTCACTGCAGCTCCAACCATTATGAGCTTTGGCATTTTTGTTGATTAATTCATGGACACAGACCAAGGGCAGAACACATCCCGTTTGCCTGGTAAAGTGGCACAGGTCCGTCCAACATGTCCACCAGTTCACCACGTGTTGACCAGAACATTTGACTTTCCCAGAATAGGCTGCTTGACTGTGATGAACATTCTTCTTACAAGAACACAAGGATATTCCTCCTTCATCATGGAGAACACGGCACTTGTTAGCAGTGGAAGCATGTAGAACAGAGGCTCTAGGAAATGTGTGAGAGTGATACAGGGGGCCGATCAGTCATGGGGTACCAGGTCAATTTACTTATGCAGGGAATGTAATTGTGATGGGTCTGGGAGACAGGGTAGAGAATACAGCAATCTAAGCAGGTGAATTGGCAGCTTTGCCATGGAGGTGCTGTGCAGACTACTAAGTAAGGTTTGCTGTTGTCCAGGGAGCGGGGCCATGGTGAGGGGAGGTGGGGCAAGAGATAGAGAGAAGGAGTGAGGGCAACAGAGAGATGGCGAGATTGACCAAGGAATATAGAGAGACAGGGAGAGAGGGATATGGACAGACAGGGAGATAGATGGCGTTCACAAAGGGGTGAGGACATTGGACGGTGGAGGAGGGAGCGAGTGTGAGATGAGCACCTTAGAAAATCAAGCAGCCAGTCTATTCCCCAGAGAGGCAGTGAGGTTTGCTGTGGCTGACTGATCCAGTGCTGTGCTGCACTGGCCAATAACAGGCTGAGTAATGGGATTGTGCCACTGCAGATTGTATGTGAACAGTTTGGATTCTTGGGTGTTCCCACACAGCAGGTTAGCGCTGGTTTAAATAAGACCAGATTGAACAGGAAATGAGCTTGTGTAGATTCACGTTTCACTGTTAAATATTGAGGATTACAATATGCTCTGCTTTTCTTGATACTTCTGTGTGCAAATGTGGTTTAGTTCTTTGGGCATTTGCTTTTCAGCAACAATAAAATGCACCGATGAATGTCAAACTGTTGTACTTTCATTCTGTATCGAATTAAACTGAACATGGACTCGTCTCTCACTATTACATAAAACATGTATTCATCAGTAACAGCAAAAAATCAGCCCTATTATTCTTCCATTTTAACACTGGATAGAATTAATGTCGTTCGGGAAACTGAAACAAAATCTTTCAAATAACAATTCCAATGAATAGTCAATTCACACAAGGCAAACTGTGATATACACACCAGATGAAGACAATTGATAAGATAAATATCTTATGAAGTTCATTCCATCACTTCAGTGACATTTTAACCAGTTGTTAATTGTAAATTTATTGAACTGAGTTCATTGACATTTGTTAAATCAATAGAATTTAGTTTAGGATGGACTTAATTTGTTGTGAAAATGTATAAAATTATATTCTGTCATGCATTTTTGGTCTCATAACTAACATTTGCAATGTGACAGAGAAAGAAAAGCCAACTACTTTTGATTTATTAATAATAATAATAATATTTCACACTAACATTTAACGTTTTGTCACACAGAATGCTAAATTATATACATTTGTGGATCATCTTTAATAAATTGTGACATGGTGTGTGTCTCTACGTAGGTGGGTGATATGGTAATCTCAGCTTCCCCATTTGTCTGCACACATCCTCCTGTCTTCAAGTATGAGATCTATTTCTAAAGTGAGCCAATGGGCCCCATACTGATGTGGGCTTTAGTTACTGTAGTTCACACAATGTCAGTCTGGATTAGAGCCTCCGCTGCTAACGGTCTCCACCCCCACTTTGAAGCCCTCTTACTTCACGTTCTGCTGGTGCTTTACCTCGCATTTAGCACGTCCCATTGCATTAGTCTCACTCTGTCTCTCACCTTGTGACTGAGCTCAAGCTGCTGTTGCTGCCCGTCCATTTACATTCCCTCATTGATATTTGTCCACCATGTCAGTCGCACATGCTCGGGCATGTGTTTAACGGCTAGATGGGCTGTCAGATTTGGCCCAAACATGATTTGACTGTGCGCACCTCTGTGATTGGTGGATTCATTTGGTGATCAGAGATGTGACACAATGTGGACTCGAAGATGAAGCAGCCTAAGAAGATGACTGTTCTGCCACATGTATAGATTTCTACACCAACACAAAATGCATTCCAGGGCCAACTCATGAGTCAGAGGCAACACAACATGTTTACAGTATCAACTGAGGTTATTCAAATCAACTACCCACTTGCAGCCATGGTACACTTCCATTCCCAAGATGACAAATGCTTGTGTGAAGAAACACACGTCTGTAGCTGTGGCGTGCACACTACAGCTCCGCCATACCACCTTCAGTCTCCATCACACTGAAGTTCTCTGACATCTCATTACTTTGGATTAACTGGTCCCAAGTGCCACGCAGCACTAAGTGGGCTACAGATAATTCCCTAAGAGTATTTGTAGCATGTGGCACAACGCTGTCTTACTGTAACTCAGTGAGTGAGTGAGAGGGAGAGTTCAACTGGCAGCAACCTCCTTAAACCTCCAATATAACCCTTTGCTTCTCTCTTGTTGCTTTTTTCTCCATTTATTTTTCTTTTTTGTATCACGAGAGCACTTTGTACGTGAAAGTGTTTAAGTCTGAGTGCTGTATTACATGAAATCAAAGAACATATTTAAGTGGACCACTTACTGCGAAGTAACCCATGGACTGGAAACATTGTGGAAAGCCATTACCACCTAGGAAAAGTACATGTTGATTGCCTTTTGATGGATGTTCCACTTCATCCTGTGTCACCTTGATGATGGAGCAAAACTTCACACAGTATTTGTGGATTTAAGATGAATGGAAACTCTGATTGATACTAGAAAATCGCTCGTTGCGTTATTTTAATGTGGGTCTGCTGATGGACCCGTCCCGGTCCACGGGCCACAGGTTGACAAACCACCTACTGTTAGCATGGTGAGAATTCCCTGAACACACAGATATATAGTTTTTTGTGGGAGACTGATCGATAGTGGTCCTACAAACTTTGTGGAGTGGACTAGTGCTCTGTTCGAGCAGACCCACACATATTACTTTGACCTGTACTACATTTAGCCTTAAGTTGTTCATGTGCTTCCTGTTTGGAAAAAAATGCGATCAAAAAGTGGCACTAGAAATCCAGGAAATGAGGCTAGAAACCAGCAGTAATTTAGCTTGTGGGTGGATACATTTCATTACACTTGGAGAAAGAGGTGACTAAGCCCTGTGTTCCCCTGTAATCCTTCCACTAGGCTGCCCATTATGACTCAGCCTCAATCCACCGTACAGAGAGTCCTCACTTGTCTGCAGCCACAGCAGGCTGGATGAGCCAGGTGCCTCAGGCTCGCTGACACCGTGCTCCTCTCTGGTGACAAAAACTGCCACCGCGCAGAGCCCAAGTTTCCCTCTCTCAGATCTGAATGGGGCTGGAGGGAGTGCCATTTAGTTCCCCTTGTTTAAAGATAAGATAAGGCTAACAACTATAATAGCTCCTCAAGGACATAGATACTCAGGATAATAGAGATCCACGGTAGCAGTCCATGTATATTGGACTGAGAGGAGGGTTTGCGACCAGCACATAAACACAGATGAGTTGCATTAAGAATCACAGCTAAAACTCCATTATGTCAACAGTTATCAACCGGCTGAGGAAATATCACTCCCTGAGTTTTCTTACATTCATTCATTCCTTCATTTAGTTTGCAAAATGGGTGAGAACACACCACTTGTCTCATTGCCATTTGTTCCACGTTTTTTGTACTAATCTACCCACGCTTATCATTTGTTTATTCTAACCACAGTTTAGTCGTTATTTACGGACACAGACAAAGTCATTTAATTCATGTTTAGTTCAGCTCTGTGTCTCATGAAGTCTGATCTCAGTCTCATACCATTACTGGTCATATCGATCTGAAATGGCAGTTACCTGCCTCCATCCTCCTCTTACATGATCTAGACCAGTTTCAAGAAATTTCTTGGATATGTTTTCACTTTCTTTAACATTGCAAAATAAGACTTTGGTGGTATCAAGCATCTGTGGAACTATTTCTGATGGTTTCTGTGGTAATCGATTGGTTCAGCTCTTGGTCACATCACTTATTGTCTTTGTTAATTGTCATGCCTACCAACCTACAATTTATGTCCTTCTATACTTGGTGATGTCATC
>NW_027614747.1:0-22298 GCF_965212315.1 Lampetra planeri | reverse complement strand
TGCCACGATGGCACAGAGGCAATGAATATAGAGTAAACACACTAAAACATTCAACTAGATGGATTAAAGTCTAACAGGATGTTTCCATACATGTACTTGTACCTCTGTCTGGTAGTGGATTCATAGTTATCTAACATCTGAGTGCTGGCCACCTCCAGGTTCCAGTCACACATTTCCAGCAGCTTCAGACACTCAGACCTGCTCCTCAGCCCCAAACAGAACAACTGCTCCACCTGTGTGCACACATTACAAACAAACAAACATACATCTGAGGTATAGCAGAACAAATCAGTGTGTGTCTGGTGCTTTTACACCTCCATGGTTGTGCCTGATTCCATGACCGTTTATACTTCATTGTCTTTTATCGTCGAAACTTTACTCTGACAAATCAAAAGCCCTCAAGTGTTCCATTGTATCCAAACACATCATGTATCCTCCAGGAGACTCTGAGAACACCTCAAAGTGTCTACATGTCTTTGTCCTTTATAGCCATAAGATTGCTGCAGCAATAGAGAAGCCAGGTGTTCCCTGAAGGATAAACAAAGCCCCTATTGTTACCTGATCAACTAAGTGAACATTACACTCAGCAACTTCAAATATTCGAGCTGTGTGCAGTTACAGTTTATCCTATACATCATAACTGGTGAGTGCTGAATTGGATGAAGTTCAGCATCGTACACCAATTTACCGCTGAGTGCCCCTCGGCTCTCGCTGCAACACACCGTATTGGCCCATTTCTCAGACTCTTTACTTTGATACTAGTATTCATTTCTTGTTTTGCTATAGCTTCGTCTGTAATTAGCAGGGGGATTTATTTTATTTCACAACACTACGAAAATGTAACAAAAAGGTGACAAAGTTGGATGTTTTTTCCACCGCTGACACTTCTGGCAGACAAGAGCATGAAGACAATGGTAATTGAGACCACTTAGCCATACGGATGGAGAGCAGCAGCCCCAGAGGATTCACAACAGTCTGCTGCACATGTGACACTGCATGGAACGGAGGTGCTGGGGTGTTCTGACGGAGAGGCAGCATGCTGGGGACTCGAGAGTATAGCTGCGGTGTTACAATGCCATAATGACATGACATATGTAAGTGGAGTGCATGGTGAGGAGGAACGGAAAAGCAGCAGTGAGCTGATGAACGGGGGGTTATGAGCTGCGTTTGTCGGACTACAGCTCCACTGACTCACGCCGACAATCATTCACAGTGGACATCAACAGGCAGAGTATCAACACGGCAAGAAGCTAATGGGCAATGCTGTGTTGTTGTGAAAAGGGGGGGGGTTGTTTTGCTTGAAAAGTCTTAAGACAGTTTTAGAACTTCGGTTGATGAAGATTAAAGATAATTACTGGTAAAACAATGTGAAAACAGAAGCAGCAAACCTGGTTTCAATCAGGCGGAAAAAATCATGAAGAAAAACACCTTCCAGTAATGTCTAATAAAAGCTCTCACCTTTAGGTAGTGCACAGCGTACTGGATGTTCCAGTTGTGGTTCTGGAGGGCAGCGTGGCACTCCTCTATCGTCACGCCATGAACGGCTTCCTGGACCTGGACCAGACAACTATTTTAATCATACAAAACAACTTTAAATCTACATTAATATGTGCGGTATATGGAGATAAAAGTCATATAGAACTCATTTTCACATATATACACTTCCTGTCAAGTAAGACCTTTTCTAGAGGGACAGCAGGAAAGCTTTGTTTGCTATTTTTCAGCATAAACCATTGATTCGGCCCCACTTTCATCCCAGAAAGGTTCTTTGATTTCTTCTAATTTCATTTACTCAACCAATCAATTCTCATTTCAGCAATCTGATTTGAAAGGAAAGTAATTGTGTGAGGACGATGGGATTCTACAACTGCGTATTCAATTTTGTCGTTACAAATATTCAATGTTTGACAAGTCTAAACTGCTGTGTCATCTGTTGCTATTACAGCATCAATTACAGCTGCTGATTGGGACTCGTCAAAGCTTTGTATTTAACATCACTGCAGTCCAATTTATATCATTACTTCCAAAAGCCTGATCAATGCAACAGCTATTGTCTTTGGTGATGCACTTCAGTTTGGTCAGATTCAGATGTCAACAGAAGTATCAAAAGTTTCATCTTCAAACACCAATTATGTTATGAAATAAGAAATTAGACTGTGTGCTTTCTCCCTTTTCAGGTTTGTATTGGAACTTCTAAGTCTCAATTATTTTTCATAGTAGAAATTTGTATTTACATTTTAGACATACATCATAATTTGGTAAACTGAAGTGAAACAGGAAGGCGCGCACGCACAAACACACACGCACACACACACACACACACTCTATCACAGTTATTGCATTCTGAACAGCCTTACCATTTTAACCTTGTCCGCTGTGAGTCTGCTACCGTCTGTACTGGTGCAATGGGCAGTGCTAGACGGCGCCACCGGCCCGTCCGTACAAACACGGGGGAGACTAACTGATGGCTTCATCCCAGACCGCGTTCCACCAAGGCTGCTGTTATTATTGGAGGAGAAATTGGACTTTAGCTCGTTCTGCTGGAGGAGTCCCTGTGCCTGGGCGTGTCCCTGTAGTGTCTGGCTGCTGACCACCATGGGTCTGACAGTCGCAGTATTAGCTTGCCGTACATGCCTCTCCTCCACGCTGCTGGATGTTAAGCTCTCTGCCTCCTTGAAGAAGCGGTCATAACGATCGAGGTAGGGCGGCCTCTCCGGCAGAAGGTAATAGTGGGTGTTACTGACTTTACGTCCATCACGGACGATAGGGAGGATACAGGGACCTTTGGTGATGAGGTCCTTCCCTTGTGCCTGGATTACTTTGGGTGCAGCATATTTGGGATCAGAGGCAAAGCTGTGTGTGGTAGGCATGAGTTTACCTGGAGAGGTGGAGAGGTAGGTGCCATACGTGTGTGCTGAGGGGCAGGAGGTGAGGGGAACCTGCATGGTGCTGGGGCTGACAGAGTAGACTCTCTGCTGTGGGGAGCTCACTGCCAGGCTCATGGGGCTGGGAGTCCTGGAGCCGGGCTGGGACAAAGGGTCTCTAGGAGGGATCTGAGGTGGTCGGTCCTGGTCTGGACTTGGACTGTCCTCTGTGGTGTCAGGTGGCGTTGGGGACAGAGAGAGGTCTTTAGACCGACGAGCAGATGAGTAATCCCCCCTTTTGATGGGGCGAGGGGGGATGGGGACACGAGGAGGGATCTGTGGTTTGTCTTCACTAGAGGAAAGGACGCCATCCTGGGTTTGCAGTGGATGAGGACATGAGTTCTCAGATGATGAGCCTGACTGAGCAGCACTTCCTGTCGGCACGTTGAGTCTCCTCATGCACTCTTGCTGGAGTTCTTGGAAGATCTCTGCTGACTGGGAGAACGAGGTAGTTGGAACCTGGCTGTGCTTGCTGGGAACAAAAAGGTTGTCCTCCAGGCCTGGTCTGTCTGGACCTCTGGAGACGTAAGCCTCACCACCGACCTTCTGGGAGGAGAGATCCTCATCTGGGCTACATCTGTCTCTCTGCTCTTCCTCATGCTGCTTCTCCAAGCTGTTGATTGAACTCACCTTTGGGGAGAGAGAGCATTCACATGTAACACTGAAACGTCCACATCACTTCTGTTCCATTCGTCTCCTGGATAAACCTGCCTTTTACACTCAACTCATGTTATCAGGTTACATTGCTTCTGACCTTACCTCCATGTCATCTTCATCCTGGGCCACATCGTCATACGCCGGGGGTGGGGGTAACGGACGGGCATCCCAGTCAACTACAGGAATGGGGTGAAGAGGTCGTGGCAGTGACTTCGACGGACTCTGAGGTGGTGTCCTGTCCAGGATATTTTCTGCTTCTAACACCAATTTCGCAAGTGAGGGGACTGGAATTTCCACCACAGGGGAGGGGGAGGGTGTGGGTGGGGTGAAGTCCTCTCCAAAGTCAATGAGGGACACTTCACTGTTGAGGCAGTGGCCTGACCCCAAAGTCCTTGCACCCCCCTGCTTGGAGGCAGAGACCCACGCAGCAGGTTTGAGTTTAAGGCCTTTGACAGAAGCCGTTTTCCGAAGTGATAATCTCTTCAGTCCTGCAGATGTCAGATCATCATCCCCATTTACCGGATCATAACAAGGTTCTAGAGAGGAACACATCATATCGCTCATTACTTCACTTCCATGTCTCAGTGTCAAGAGAGTGAGGACACTGTATGATTACGTCAGACCGCAAAATACAACATGCGCACTCTTCCAAACCTCCAAATTAGTCCCAAAGTGAAGAGCAGGGACACCAATTAAAGGGGCGCAGGGATGGAAGGGTGGAAACATAGTGACAAGAGGAAATGTCAAATAAAAGTACAAAGAGAATCACTGCAAAAAACAGGCAAAAAACAAGAGACAAAATGATGGGTTGTACCTTTAAGGAGTGGAGCTAGGAGGGAACAGAGAGGGCAGGAGCAATGGGTGAGGAGCTGCTGAGAGAAACCAGACTTACTCTTGATTACCACTGCTGGTTGAGGAGGGCGGGGAGGGGGGTCCTCTGAACACATTAAATCAAACGGCCACCGCAGACAAGAGAAAAAAAGAGGAGGGAAATTATAGCAACATAGATGAGAAAAGATTAGAAATAAGCAGCGGGGGGGGGGGGGGGGGGGGGCAAATCCAAGAAGAGTCAGAAAGTAAAAAACTATTTTGTTGGTAGTTTTGAACACAGTTCACAGGCATTATGATATGTTTGGAAACTCTGGGTGGTGGGAAAACTTTGAACACACAGTGTTCAAATCACCATTGTTTAGGTTCAGTTGCTGGACGTGTGAGACAACTGTATTATTCCACGTCATTCTTTTGGATTTTCATCCCAGCTGGAGTGTGAGTCTAATGTTCACCTTATGCTCTGACTTGTTCACCATCTACTCCTCATGGAAATAAACAGCTCTCCTTGCTACCGGCCTCTGTTACAAATTAAGTTAAAATAAAGTGAAACCATCTTGCTGTGAATTATTAATAAATATTTATCTGTCTATTAAGCTCTGTAAAGAAAGCTGCATTATAAATAATAATATTTAGAGGTGTGACGACACACTCAGCTCACCAGATAAGACGATACACGATATTGGGTTCACAGGAAAGAGACAAGATTTTTCATATTAATTTCAAGAAAACTAAATGACAAAATATATGACTAGACACTCCTTGTCTAGGCATACATTTTGTCATTTTATTTTTTTTTTAATTATAATTCTTCAGCAGTCACAAAACAATGCAGGGGCATTTTGAAATCTTTTATAACAGCATCCATGCATGACCTGAGCATGAGATTTTGAATTTCTTTCCTTTTTTTCCCCAATAATATGTGCAAAACTGTGAGACCCAAGTACTACAGTACTGTCAATGCAAACAGAGACAGAGTGCGTCTACCGAAGCGCTACCTTCCACACAGGAGTGTGGCCATAGTGATAGTTCTTTACTCCTCATGGCATTGTGCTGTTAAACACACACTGTGGTCTGTTAATGAAGAACAGGCGTTTATTCTAAGAGCTGAATGGAGCCGTACAGAGAGATGCACAGCGAGGCAGTGCTCCATGTCAGTGATCGTGTCCGACTCCGCCTCTCTTCTCTCGCTCTTTCTGTGACAAAAATCCACGAACTGAGCAGCAACATCTCCATCACTTCATGTTCTACATTGTTTATGTCAAGGTAAAAAATCCCATCACAGCAGTTTTGCACAGCCGGCACTGTGGCATCAGCATGATGACTGTTGTTACAACTCAATGCTCTCCGTCTAAAATTCATGTCTCTTGTAACTGTGGTGTGGTAGAGTTAACTCACTTTTAGCTCGTCCAGGCAGCTGAGTGGGCCGAGCAGCACTGAGGTCTGAGCCAAGAACATCAGGAGGATCCATTGGATTCCCGAGGTACAAACTAGAGGAGGGATGAACAAACTTAATTGGAGAAAATGGTGAATGTGATTGAAGCTGATGGTCACAGTAGTTTTGGTTTAATGTGCTACTGCCATCTGGTGGTAAAAGTGTAAAAGGACTATATTTCAGCAGTGCAAGACAGAGATTCCTGAAGAGTTAGTGTCATACCTAAAGTAGCACAATGTGATAATAGTATTTATTATCTAAACTAATTAAACTGAGTGTTTTCAAAACTAAAAGAAGAGCAATTACTCGTCAATCCTGTCAGGGAAGCCCCAGCAGCGATGAGGGTTAGGATCTCCGTGGCCGGTGTGTATGAAGCTGTTCTTGAGTGGGCGGCTGATGTCATGAGCTGACAAACCTGCTACTGATGTTACCACATTCCTTGGGAACTGGCCGACCTTAAGGGTACGTCTGTTCTGACCTCGCCACCAGTAATGTTCTGCCCTGAAAAAGCAGATATAGTTGATCACAATGAAACAGTACTGTCATGGAACCATGATTCACATCATTTAAACTGTTTTCCTGCTGTGCTGCCAACATGCTTCACATAATCTTTCCTGCCCTATAAAGTTTCTCTGTGAAAGCTCCTCGGTGGGGTATTTATAATTGGACACCAAGAATATCAACGGCACACGTTTATATCTGTGAAGTCCTTCTACATCAGACAATGCTAAAAACCTTTTTTGCTTGTTTGCTGACATGTTTTTTTCAGGTATCAGTCATTGTCAGCTGTCATTAAACACACACCTGCCCTCTATGATGGTGATGACATCATTGACCTGAATATGGAGTTTGTCTGGCTCGTCAAAGTCCTGCAGAGCACACATGTCTGTTGGCATTGTCTGAAAGAGACAAATGTATTCCAGTGAAGAGACATTCAAATAGCAAATCCAGCAACTCTATTTTTATGTCCAGTAGAGGGAGCTAAGGGTTCATTTTATGCAATACTGATTTGCTGAAGGAACTTGTTTTGTGAAAAATACAACATTGAAAAATATTTTAACTATGGTCCAAATTATATTTCACTCAAATTACAGTAGAGATTGTGTGAGTGATGGGATCCTTCCAACAATCACAGGAGAAGTGTTCCAGCTTGAGGCTCGTCTAACCCGATCTGTCTAAATGAGTGTATTTCCAATCAAGATCCATTTATTGGATGATGATTTGTTTACACACCCTTTGCCAGGTTGCAGTAAAAGATGGGCTAAAATTGGTAACTTGTCAGACCAACGTATACATCTATGTGCGGCGATTACTGATGATAAGTTTGAGGGCCATGCAAATTCAGTTTCGGACAATATATGAAAAACAGTGTGCCTACCTCGAGCAGAAACTCCCGCAAGGCTACAAAGGTAGGCCTGTCGTCTGTTTTCTGAGCCCAACACTGCAGCATGACGTTGTAGATATCCTGTGGACAGTCCTCCTGGCTTAGGGAGGCGTTCGCCTTCTTTGTCAATCTTGTGCAGGATCTGGAATTCAAAGCACAGACAAAGTTAAACTGTGAGGCGTACTGTGGCATTTGTATCTTCCTGAGCAGATATACGCTTAAAGGTATTTTTTTTTCCCAACCTGGCTCCCGTTAAGGCCAGCCAAGGCTCTTGGCCATGTGTGAACATCTCCCACAGCGTAACTCCGAACATCCATGTGTCTGTAGCATGAGAGAACGTTCTGGTCTTCAGACTCTCTGGGCACACCTGCATCACAGGGACAACATGTTACAAGGAGCACCTATGAATCCTAATGCAGAAGTAAAAACAGAAACAGATAATCTGTGAAACTTCCTGTAACATCTACTACCTGATCTCACTTCTAATCATTATATATTCACCCTCGCATTAAATCCAGTCTACTCACCATGCAAAGGGAACTTTACGATGTTCTTGCATAACATAATGCTCATGGTTGTTGGGCAGCGCCCTCATCAGGCCAAAGTCCCCAATCTTCACTCTGTGAGCTGAGGCCAGCAGGATGTTCCTGATGAGACAGTCATTGTTTGAAAGGTTTCTGTATTTCTAAAACTAATTTTGTGTGCTGCAGACATTTATTTTGTATGACAGTTCACACATAATCCCTGTGAAAAGACATGCCGAGGCATATAAGTGTACTGCTAGGAAAATAGCCCTGTAGCATATCATCTTTTGCACATCTACTAATTGTCATTAACAAATAACTTTTATGGGCCATTTCTCTTTCTCTGAACTATCTATACTGCGGCAGAAGAGTGTAAGTGCTGAAGTTGGGCATGGCTGTAGTCCACCCAGCATATCCAGCCAAGAGGTGACTCATTCTGCCTGTGGGCCAAGTCTCACAGTAATGGGCTGTAAACTTCTGGGTGGAGAAGAAGTGAGGACCAAATAAATAAATGAACCTGCTAGAAAAAGTACTGAAAGTAAAAATACAACAGAAAACAAGCTGGCTACCAATCGATTGGAGTCATAATGTATGTAGCTGCAGTGTTTGAGCTACTTGTCGGCTGTTTCAGTGACTTACCTGGCTGCAAGGTCCCTGTGGATAAACCTCCTGTGTTCCAGGTAAGCCATGCCACAGGCAACCTGCACAGCATACTGACACAGTGTGTGGATCAACACCGGGCCCTGTGGACGAACACAACGCAAACGCTCCAGTAGAGAACCCAAGAGGAGCCAGCTCAGTCACCTGCAGGACATATAAGGAAAGAACAAGCAAAAGGAGAAGTCAAATCAGGAAAGAGTTGCTGAAAAGACGAAAACAAACGAGAGAAGAAAGCTCACAATGAGTGAGGATAATAGCACTGAAACCAATGATTGCAAAAGTGACAGTACAGTACTCAAAATCACATTTTTCCCGTCAGTCCCTTCCCTCCTTTGACAGAAAATGGATGCAAGTCTTGATTTTAATACAAAAGACAACTGTGTGTGTGTGTGTGTTTGTGTGTGCGTGTGTTTGTGTGTGTGCACGCGCACTACCATCTTCATTGGGTGTGTGAGCACCACACCGTAGAGACGAATGAGGTTCTGGTGGTCAAGGGAGTGCATTGCATTGACTTCACAGATGAAGTCTTCCAGAGCGTCAGGCTGGCTGAGTACGTCTGTCTTCAGACATTTCACAGCTACATTAAGCTGCAACATTTAAACAGACACAAAAACATTTCAAATACCGAAGTACTGAAGTAACAGAGTATTCTCATGACAAAAAAACACACTGATGCACCTGATTTTTACCACAAAATGTAAACAGGAAACAACAGAATGAGCATGAATGTGCATCATCCTCTTATATATGCTACATATATAAATTTGCATGGGTTTCCTCACCACCTTTCCTGCAGGTGTCAGCCACTCCCCCTCTCTTAACAACACCAAAGGATCCGTCCCCGAGCTTCTCAAGTAGTGTCAGATCCTTCTCTGGGATGAGACATGTCAGAGTCTGCTGGCCATCAAGAGGAGCACTTTCACCAGGCTGGGTGGCCAGGACTCCATCCCCCAAGGGGAGGTGTGGGAGAAAGCTTGCGAAAAGAGGAGGCTGGTTGGCCCTGCTGGGGGAAATCTCCTCCCGTCTGGGCGTTTGCCGCTAAACACCTAGAAAGATATAGACAGAGAGAAAGGCAGGATGTCTGTGTCTTTCATGAGTCATTTCACTACAATGATTTAATTGAATGCAGGTTAAGTGACAAAAATCTAAGCTGAAGTGCGACTAAACTCTTAATAATCTAGCAGTATAAAAACACTTTTATAGAAAGGAACGCCCTCTTCATCCTGCTTCCTCTTCACATTCTACACACACATAAGTGAGACACAGCGCCACACTGTGCAGTGTGTCTCACCACACTGAAACAGGTTTTATATTTGTACATGTGTTGAAGAACGAACACGCAACACATGGTGAAGTGTGTTCAACAAAGCCTAAAGGCTACAAAGTCAGTAGGACACTAAGCACACTGATGAAGATGTACCAACATGTGCACACCAGCATACACTTATCATTAGGAGAGGGAGAAATTGGCTGCTGAAATACAGACAAAACAGCCAGAATGACCTAGCTGTCAGGAAGTACTCATTGGGAAGCACAATTAGATTAAGTGCCCAGAATGTTTCTGTGTGCACGTGTGTGTGTGTGTGAGAGAGTGAGTGAGTCTACATGAGTTTTCCATTCCCCTGAATGTGATCTAATACAATGTGGACATTGTGGGGAATCTTCTTAACTATTTACAAAAATAGAATTCATGGACACTGGTGCTGCTGTCACATTCTGAAGATATAAAGGTGAAATCATTCATTCATCATCATTTTAATCACTTTTAACTGGAAAAAATTCCACTGAAGCGCATAAAATCCATGTAAACTAATTCATTGCTCAGTTGAAAGAAATGGCCTCATCAGTGAGACAGAGGTGTCAGTGAATACGCAGTACCAAACATATTTCACTGGCCAGATATAAACAGTAGCAAGGGGTGTGTGGTTTCACAGTCACACTGGACCAGACATGACATAATGCTGAAGACCTTTTTATACACATCTCTGTGGCGTGCACACAAGTGTGTGTGTGTGTGTGTGTGTGTGTGTGTGTGTGTGTGTGTCTTGGTGGTAAGTGGATTTCTAATAAGAGGCTGGATATTTTAAATATTCTGACGATGGCACGCGCACGCACGCACGCACACAGACACACACACACAGCACATACACACAAGCATGGCGCAAACATACACATACAGGGGGCTGAAGAAGCAGATAACTGGATGGTGCCAGAGCCGGAAACAGACAGGTGTAATTTTAGACAGCAACCATCGACCTCTGAGCAACACAAGCCCTCAGCCAGCAGACAGACAGACAGACACACACACACACACACGCCTGCACACACAGTCCTGGTTGAAACTTTATTTTGTTTTGTTCAGTTTATCGTCAGGCCTGTTTTAAGGAAAGTTTAAGGACAGTTATTTCTTAAAACAGAAACTCCATGCGTTAAAGTTTCTGTGAATGAATGAATGAATGAATTAATGCATGCAGCATGCTGTTTCTCCGTCATCAACTCTGACTTAATTTGTCAGTGTGGACCAGTTCATTCTCATGTGAACAGTCAAGCTGTTCTGCTTTCTGGAGGAATCTTCATTACACAAGAGCACACACACACTAGTTTTTAAGACAGTAACACAACAAGGAAACAAAAATCACTTTTCCGTCATAATCAAGACATTTGTGCGCATTTGCACACACACACACACACACACACACACACACACACACACACACACACACACACACAATAAATATAATCCCAGACAGATAGACAGACAGATACCAAAGAGGAAACATAATGCTAAGCGAACCATGCATCATGACAAATTAGTCCTATATTTGTTGTGTGCGTGCGCGTGTGCTATGACACCTTGCTCATCCACGACTTGCGCTTGCACATGGCTTTCCGCCTTTTCACGGCCTCCCACAATCGCCGCTGGCCTTTATCAAGAGAAAAAGAAACAGTCACCACTAAAAGGACCTGTTATATGGTACATATTAAATCCTTCAGCATCTTCAGGAGCACAAACACACTCACCAGGTCGACCCATGCCAATCTTCTCCAGGTCTTCATTCTTAACATAGTCAAAATGTGACAGCCGCGTGACATTAAGGTCGTCTCTTATACGCAGGAAGTACTGCTGCAACTGCAGCTCTATCAGCAGTTCCAGCAGCCATTCCGTGCCTTCTTCACACTGCATGCTACTGCCCAGTTTCTGCAAAACAAACACAGAACACAACGTGTTGGTTATTGCTCAAATCTGAAAAATGCAATAAGAAGGTAACTTTGTTGAAGAATGGAACTTTGCACAACCAAAGTACAGTTGTGCAACACTGCACTGCGAAATCATAGCTACTTAAAGCACTGAGAGGTTTCCATTACTGTCTAAATACCAGAAACATATCGGCAGTCATAAACTCTTTGCAGCCTATACTTACATACTGTACACACCACTGAATTATATCACATTAAAGCACACACGCTCAGTAATAGCCCACCTACACTGTAGCATGAACTACTAGAGATATTCCTGGCTTTGATTACACACATTCTGAATAATTCTAGTGTTAATTTGTAAAACATGTAATAATGGGCTGCCATTATTGTCTCACAGCATTCAGGAAAGCATGAGAGAAATGCTTCTCATCTGGGGTCAATCATAGCAGAAAAGCCTGTAAAGCCTCAAAATAAGGACTGTATTTAATCAATTTCATACACAGCTACAGAATGCCTTTACTAAATCAGATAAGAACACATTTCTTAACATAGATCAAAAACAAGTGATTTACAAAGATATGTTTGATGACAGTAAAAAACAAATAAGCTATTTATATTCCAGAAGGCCTTCAAAGAACTTGGCAGAAAAAACAAGAAACTGTCCGGTTGTTTTATTAATGCTGCTCCACATTGTTATTGTGTAACCACATGAATTAATACAAAAATGACAAATATCCCTAATCTGCAACAATAGACATGGGACCATAAGGTGCGGCTCTGGGGCATAAAGGTTATTGTACCGTGTAGTAATTAGACTCTATGAATGAGGAACTTCCTGCGCTGGCTGACGCAAGGTCATAAGGTCGACAGGAAAGAGTACAAGGGGTCACATCCTCCACTGTGTCATTCTCGGCTTGCTAAGCAGTCACTTCCGAGATCATGTCTCTTTCAGTCACAAACACACACACACAGATAATACACCTACTATTTTTCAGTGGATTGAACAAGCGGGACGCTTTGACTTGACTAAGTCAGCAGGAGGCTTTGTCCATTTGTAGAATTCTTTCAGACTGACACTGTTGAGACAAGCTCCTGGTTAATATCCAAATATTTCAGCCTATTATAGCCTGTAGGACCTTGGATCCACAGCAGGAGATGCCGTCCACACAGATAAAACAACAGCTGCAATCATTTGAATCTGAATATTTTGCATTTTGCTGCATCATGTTTGACTCCAACACTGAGGAACAAGAATCAAATTGCCTTTCTCCTGTTCAGCTCTGCCTGTTGATGTGGTCTGCAGGCAACACTGTTGATTGAGGTTCCAGTTTTCACTGACATTGAAACAAAACACCCATTCTCTTATGCATCTCGGCATTCTTGAAAATTCATTTTAGTGATTGAATATAAATTTCCTAAACTGGGTATTTAACTTGACCTGTTACTCTCCATGTCCACACCAATGGAGCCCTGAGTCTAATCTTCTCTTTGAATCAACATGTAAGTGTTATTTCACGGGACAGTGCCAGAGACGCAAGGCAGCTTCCTGACAGGCCTCTTTCATGACAGTGACATACCTGAAGCCTTCGGGGTCAAAATCAAGGTGTGAAAGTCTACATGATAAAGGCTTTTGCTAATTTAAAACCAAAACCATACCAAACATCTTGTACCTTAAGGAATATATACAATAGAAAGATGAACACTTTTCTTTTTGGTCATATTGTTTATAATACCTTAGTGTCTTCTGTCATAAATTTAGTTTTCGTAGAGTAAGGGATGGAATGCACATGTCTGGCTGCAGCAATCTGAGCAATGGAGGCCAGAAGTCTAGTTATTAACACTTGAAATTCTATAATCAGTCTGTTTTTTTTTTGTTTTTTTAATATTCACATTTATTGCCATAAAGAACATGGAAACCAAAAAATGAGGGGCGGAGGCAACAACAAGAGAGAAAGGATGGAGGGATGATGAAATGTAAAAGTAATGCAATGACATGACATCCCTGGTGAGAAATACCTCTGGCCACATCTCATTCCACATGGAGGTGGAGAAATACACTCACACACACACACACACACAGACCTCCTGGCCAAAGCCATGTCCTGTATCACATCTGCTCCAACATCCTGCTGCAAAAACAACAAGCCTTGCAGTCAGTCCAGCTGGACACACACACAGCACAAATATATTTTAGAGTCAAGAAAAAACATCAGACTGCACAAGCAGATTAGACATAGGACTTACAACTTACTCGATAGACATGAAAGTGTGCCAGGAAAGGGAATGACTTTTTCAGCTTGTCAAAGCGCCGCATCCTGAAATCCTCAGTCTAGATAAATGAAGGTGCAGAAATGCTTAAATGGTCAGTGGTGTCTATTCGTCTTTCAAACCATCACCACAGCCACAGTCCTCCCGATCTAAGGATCTCAGTCTCTGATGGAAGAAATTCACCAACTCCTTAGATCCAGATTCACACCCACCAACCCAAGAGGGTAAGAAAAAATGTCCTATAATCCTGTGTGAAAATCTACAAAATTCCATGGCAGAGCAAATCTTCTTTAGCTTCGGTTCCCTCTAGCAGGCGTTCCTGTGGTACTTCAGTGCGCAAACAAGCATTCAGGCAGTCGTATGATACGTGAAACTTGCAGACATGTTAAGAGCTGCTGTTTACGGCTGAAGAAGCTTCCCAGCTCTGCTTAGTGCCCAATCCAGCCATGTGTTCTCCACAGACAGCAATGAGCTAGTGATCCAAGCTTGCAGAACTTCACAAATAAATCACCCCTCCCTCCTCTCTTCCTTCAACTCTCTCAGACTCCTGACTCAGTCTCCCTCTCTCTCTCTCTGTCTTACTTTGCGTTTGCAGCTACTGTCTGTTTACTTTTCCATCCCTCCATCAAGCGTGGGGCTAAAAATAGTCGTAACTTCCTCCTTGATTCAATCACTTGGCAGATCAGCAGTCACAGGAGACACGCGAATCTGAGTGGTTGTGCTTTCGGTCTTCAGGGAGCAACCAGTTGTTGAGATGCCTTCACAGACCCTCTCGTCTTTGCTTCCTTGCTTACTTGTTGTTCTGAAACTCTTGCTTACTCGTTGCCTCTTCCTACCTCATCTTGCTGCACTTCTTTTCTGTGCTCCTCCCTCCTGCAGCCAGCCCGAGCAGTGCAGAGCCAGCACATGGTGCAGAGGACAGAGGCTTCATGGTATTCAGCCTGGAGGAGCATTTGATCAAGGGCCAAAGGGTCACATTCAACTGCAGGATGGAGAGCTTGTTTCCTGTGATGCAAACCCACCGCCCCCCCACACCGCAAACGCACACAAACACGCACACACAATCACTATGCTATCACTCCCTCCTTCCTCTCCCCACTGCTCACTCATCCCTTTCCCTCCTCAGTTTTAAAACACTACAGATCCACTCCTGGAGGTTTTGATTGTCATTGCAATGAATGAGGCCATGAAGCTAACTTGTTGGGAAGCTGTTGAAATATAACTGTAATGAAGAAATGAACCAAAATGTGGCATTACTATATATAAGGACATTTTTGTTGTTTCTCTTTTTGTTATTTGGTGCTCTGGTATTAATTAGAGACGCCCTAATGACAACAATCTGTGGAGATGACATCTATCCAGTCTGACACATCTTAAACTGCAGTGATAAAGTCTCATACCTCAAACCTCATCCAACCCTCGCCTTCCTTCACCCTTTCATTAATCCCTGATTCTTCACTCTTCCAGTTCTCCCTCCCTCCCCAGGGTCTGGCCAGCCCATTGCATTTTGTTCTTTATTTGGTGCTGCCCTTTATTTCCGGCCTCTAATCCTCCAAAAATGTTATCTCTCTCTCCCACTCTGCTGACTATAAACAAACCATTACCAGCTGCTTTTCAGACCCTCAGTAGCCGAAAGCCCCAAACACGCAGCCTTTCTTCAGCTTTTGACTTTTTTTAATTCCAAGGGTTTAATCAAATTACATTGCTTTTTGTTTGTCGTCTCTCTCGTTCTCACTGATGGCCCCACTCCTCTGATTTTAATTACTTGAGGAAACTAGGGAGGTGAGCAAACGGCAGAAAAGGAGCAAGTAAAAAACACACAAATGGAGGTTGTTGTCATTTGGTCATTAACTTTAATTTGAGCAAGGACCATGGTTATTTCTAAGGAGAATACGTATGAATGATGACTTACAAGAGTTTTGATGTTTTAGTCTGCAGCACTCTGCAGGGACAGGTTCATAATACCCTTCAGAAAGTCCCTACTACTTATGAGGAAAATATTTTTCATAAAAAAAGCTTGAGCTGTTGTCCGAAGTATAAATCATGGAAGATGTGACAGGGACATACACATGCACACACTCACATAGACGCACGCATAGTCTGGAAACACAATTCCCTGAAGTGACTGTGAGTCAAAAGAGACTCATCACTGGCCAGTAGAAACGATCGATCGCGTACGTGGGATGTAGAGAGACACAGGCAGCTCAGTGGCTTCCAGTGCTGAACAGCACTGATAATTCAGGGTCTTAAAAATCAGCACAAAGAATGGTGTCACGCTGCTGTCAGCTGCCCCATCGCTAAGAAGATTGGACCAATAGGATTAATGGTCAGTATGTCAAACTGCAGCCGCATGCTTTTACCACTAGATGGCCCCAGATCTTATGGTGCAATTTGTGAGAATTTGTTATTTACTATTCTTCAACTATTCTCAGTTGTGCCTCAAGTGTTCACAGTTCACATACTAAACTGATTCAAATTGACCTGGGAACAGGTTTTAATCACTGGCTGAAGGAACAAGCCCGCAAAGCACAAATTTCATCGATTAAACATTTAGAATCTTTAAAAAAAGCATGACATATCACACCTGCTAATCGCTCTAGGTGATTCACCAAAGCATTCATTTACATCTCTATCCCCTCTATGTTGTCTTCAATGTATGCAAACAGTGACACATTGTTAGATATGTCATACTGACCGTATATTTCATCTGTTGAGGAGGTTAAAATTCTGCCAACATTGTTTGTTCTCTATTTCTTAAACCTTGTATGCCCGCACGTTGCAACAGGGAGTTCACAAATGCATGCAGGCCCACACACACACACACACACACACACGCACGCACGCACGCGTGCTCTGGCATGACTTGTCGGGATTAACAGAATATTAAGAGTTGTTCATTTTTCTGTGGCTGCATCTGAATCTATAACCTGTAGTTTGGCCGTTAGCTCATAGAGAAAAGCCTTGGTAATTGCATGTCTTCATTTCTAATTTACAGTGTTGGTTACTTTGAGTATTCAACTTAAAGCAAATAAAACACCTCAACTGCAATAACCTGGTCATGCTCGGTCTTGCACATTCTGACTACCGATGGTTGTTCAAATCTTTCTTTCCTTATCTTAGTAGCAAGTATGTGCAACTGGATACAAGTACTTTAAATTAAAAATCTGCCCATGCTGTCTGCATTATCATGAATTGGCATCAAATAAGTGTCCCAACTAATTTGAAAGAGTATGAGGTATTCGAGGCAGTCTGATGTCTGCATTATGTCTGGAATCTGCAACACACACATTCAAAACAGACGTTAAGCACTGAAATATGATGCTCAGTGTACACGTTTACGGCAGGCAGGGGTATGTGCTCATATCAACCGGATTCACAGATGTGCAGAGTTAGGATTTAACCTAGCTTAGCGGACATGAGTGGACAAGTCGCCAGTGGATTTCTAAAGTAGGACGTAACCTTTTGGTGGTAAAACATTTAATCGTGGTTTGGTGTCAAATGTCTTAAAGATGGCAGAGCCAGGTGAAGGAGGAGTAGAACCAACATAATTAATACTTCTTAAACTCAATTAAAGTAGCATGCAAAAAAAGCAGAATATAAAAAGGCAGACAGACGTGGCCTCAGTCGTGGAACTTACAGACAGTAATCCTGAGCCAAAGTCTGGCTGTCATTATCCCTCCTTCTCCATCACCAGTGCACCTCATCATTCAGAGTCAACAGAAGCAGCATAATGTGGAGGCGGGTTTCAATGGAGAAGAACTGATGGTGGGAATGAAGAGCTTTACGTCCAAAATCAGACTGCATCCAGACAAAACACAACATATGTGTCCCCTTCTGTCTACAGAGGTTGTTATGATGGCTTGGCCTAATATTCACTGTGACCAAGGCAACCCCAACAAACAACTTCTAAAGTCGCCTCCCCACTGGAAACACACCAATCCTAAGCCGTCCCTTCTTCCATCCCCAAAGCTGTAACATAAACATGTTGGTCATATGTCACAAACAAACTATTTATCATTTCAATTTTTTTCAGCAGATAAAAAACAAACAAAATGTATATTTGTTAGAAATGGTTAAACTACACAGCCAGTCCTCCAATGCCCCAAAAACCTCTGTCCAAAACAAATGTATTTTTGTATCTTTTCCTCATACGTGTCATCATACACGCATCTCTACAGGCTATATGCTGAGTGTACGAGTGTGTGTGTGAAACCTAGAAAGTTGTTGTAATCAAAATAAACAAAGCTGCTGCTGTAGAAAGAGATCCGATTCTGTCACCAGTGAGTAAGACAGCTGCAGCATCCACCAGCTAAACTCTGCTCGGCTCGGACACAGACCATAAACACACACAGTCCACACTGATGCCATCGAACCTGCTGTCTAATCTTTTTCTACACTCGCTTAACCTGAGCAGTTAACAAACATTTTTTTTTATTAAAACATGAAGTTCTCCGGATACTAACTATCGTAAAATATTACTGAAGTTCTGAATTTAATTACCAAGCTACCATGGAATCATGTAAAATAAATAAATAGACATTTCCTGATAGAGATGTTTGAAAGTTGTGCCATATTGCCTTTGTCCTGCAAAACACTAAAACATTTTTAATGTGTGTGCTGGTTGAGAAGGCTCCTCTCAAATTAGCTCTAAAGGAGACCTGAGCCAAATGTTTTCTTTACATAGCAGATAGTTTGATTCCTCAGAGTAACAAAGTCAAAGTGTCACAAACAATGAGTCTGTAGCCATCAAAGTGAGGCAGTTGACGTGATAACAGGCCCACAAAGTGAAGCAGCTTCGATTGCTTTCCATCAAATAATTGTACACTGTATCACACTGTACACGTTCAAATCAATCATTAGCTGGTCGGGCGCTGACCCAAGCAGACAATAGTAATCAGAATATCAACTTGAATATCAACTTCATTGAAATGTTATTTTTGGGGAGAATAGCCAACTTGCACACATACTCATATCTACACACAACTTGTCAAACTAGTACCAACAATGATATAACTAATTGTTTTTGGTGTGTTTTGTTTGTTCTTCAGAGATGGACTTAACGTGGCTTTTCTATCAGAGAACCCATAGTATCTTATCTTTGATCATGACTATAATAAATAGTAAAAAAAAAAGTCTACCTCTTCATCATCGCTGGTTGGATGTTGATAGTCCAGACTCTGATGTCTCCTGCAGCCTCTGGTATTCGGCTGTTTCCCCCATGTTGGGGCTCAAACACCTGCCGGGTGTCTGCCTGGACCTGCGTGTCCTCACAGTCCTTAAATTGCCACAGCCCACATTGAACAGCCAGTAAACAACTGGCACTTTTGATTAAGCAGTCAGTCAGTCAGCACTGACAGCAATGTGCTTTCATCACAAAGTGATGCATGTTAGTCATAGAACACTGTGGCATTATTCGGCACAGCTTGGGATACGACTTCTCATAAGTAATCTTAGATGCTGCCACTGTATGTTTCCAAACCACCATCAGTGTCTTCCTCGATTCTTGAAGTGGCATTCCTTGTTTACACACAGGGATATCAGGGCTTTGTTCACGAGTCTCTATTGGCAGGTGGTGGTTGTCTTCAGTATTGTCAGTGGGTTGTAAATGAAATCCTCTGGCAAGCTGCAGAAAACAATTCCTGGTCGAGGGTCAGACTTCTTCCTCGTCTGAAGAACAACAGAAAGAAAATCCAGTGCTTCAAAGCTTTTGGCGTCAGTGGTTTGTTCAGATGCAACACTGACGATACCAAAAGTCATTGATCAGAATCATCCCAAAAAAATAAGGTAATTCTTGTATGGGTCCTCAGTGGAGCGGCTGAAATCCATGGAGTGTGAGAATGATGCAGGCAAGGTGTGGCAGCGGAGTTGACAAATCTGACAGGCTCTCTTTCTGTCATTTCCCTCTGACATCACAGTAATTGGCCTCAACCCTCACACTGGCTCTCGTTCATCGCTACAGTCAGTCTCTATCGCTCTCTGACTTCCCTTGTGTGCCCAGCATCAGCGCTGGCGCATGCTCTTCAGATCCAGTGATGCCCCCCTCTCTGTTTCTGTGCTCCAGGCATCAGTGCAGCAGCTTACCTTCTCTCATTCACTCAGCGAAGGGTAAAGATCGTCCAGGAGCTCAATATTCACCTGTGTTATTTCATCCTTCCTTCTGCACAGATCTCCAGAAGCTGTTCAATGTGCCAGGCAGCCCTGGCAGCTCTGACGTTCACAGATTCGATCTTAGAGGATTTCTAACGCTACTTTTGACCTAAACCGACTTCCTGATTGCTCGGCTGATGCCTATCCCTTGCTGTTGTTTTTATTGTTTCCCCCCACCCTCCTCCTCTCAATCCTTCACCCTGTAACCTGTTTTCCACACCCCTACAATTTTTTTTTCTATTTCAGCCAGAGCTTGATGATTTGGTGAGTTATCGCCTCCACTATTACCGTGGCAACATCAACCCATCCCACCTCCTCTCAGCTCTCCTGTGTCCTGTAGTCATGGCGATCCAGTCAGCAGTGGTCCTTATCGAGGCAGCAATGACAGCGAGGAGGGCAAGAGGGGAGGGAGGGGTAGGAGAGGGGAGGGCGCAAGGCGGGGGAGTCCTAATGAGGAGAGTTAATCTTCCATCTGAGAGGGATAAAAACACAGCCATGCTGCTTTGTGTGTGTGTGTGTGTGTGTGTGTGTTGTGTGTATGCGCCCAAAGCACTTCTCCATACAGGGAGGGTATCCAGGCCATCTGGATCCATGCTGAGTGGACATCTGGATGGTGGGGAACATAGTCAAATAAAGGAACAATGAGAGAGTGTGTGTGTGTGTGTGTGTGTGTGCTTACATGTATGTGACAGCGCCTCCTGGCCTTTCCAGGTGGTAGTGTGACTAACACTGCAGTGCAAGCACTGCTGCTGTACACATTTAAAACAGCATTATACGTCGCTGATTCATTCTCTCTTTTCAACCCCACGTTTTGTTTATTCTCATTTTTTCTGCATTTACAACCCTGTCCTTCCTTCTTTCTCTCCACAATCATCTCATTTCTGCCTTCTGCCCTTTTTCCTCTCTGTGTCTCTTTGTGTCTCCCCTCATTCTCTCTCCCAAGTCCATTCCAATCCAGTTGATGTCCTCAGGTCAGATATTCACAGCGTACAGAGTAACAGTTGCTTTTTTTTGCTCTCATTCCTCCACCTCACCACTGCTGAGCACGCACGTGAGCTGCTGACACAGCAAAACATGTGGGTACAACACTTTTTTGTCAATGCTTTCCTCAATGCATCAACACCCGCATATCAGCTGTATAACAATGCATATCTATATTCTAGATTCTGGGAGGAATGCGGGGGGGGTATTAAAACACAACACTAGTGATTCTTATTGATCCAGCTTCCCACTAGAGGAACCTATAAGATTTGTGTGAGCCTTGACAGTCTCCAACCCCACCAGTGATAAACTGATACATGCATGTGTCACTACAACACCTCCTTCCTCTAGCCTTTCACTGCATGTCGATGAGAAAAGATCAAATATAAGTCGTATCGTATAAGTCTTCAGCTATTGCAGTGTTACTACACTGTGAGAGACAGTACCTCTGTAGGGAAGAGCAGCAGTAGGGGAGGAACAGGAAGTTAGCTGTGGGACATGTTGGCCAATTGAGGCCATGATTAATCGAGCGGGGCTGAGCTGTGGTGTCATGTGGGGTCGCTGCTACCCACCGCCTCCCTCTGATGATGTTAACATGCTCCGTTACAGACTGTCTGTGGGGTTGATCAGACGGCAGCGTAAGGCTGAAGTATCACAATAATGAAATTTTATTCTTCTGCCGTGACATCATTGCAAAGCGTTCATGGGAGGAAAATATCGGTTCACACTCAGATTTTATTTGAGGACACATCTTAGCTCCAAAAAAAATGAAGGAGATGAGCAGATGTTGCTTTTCCTCCAAAAATATTTGGAAAAAAGTCACTAATTTTCTTGGTTGCAATCGCAATCGTTTTTCATTTAGAGTCCACCTAGGACCACACTCTCTCCCACTTCTTTATAACTAATTTATATTCATAAGCTTTCTAACAGGAGCAGAATGAAATCACTGCTGCCTACTTCCAGTGGCGCACTCACAGACATGAGTGTTGTGACTGTGGCAGACGTGGTTATTGTGCATTTAATCTGTGTGTAAGTAAGTCATTTTTAGTAACTCATGATAGACCCATTGTAAGGACATTCTGCAGATACATGTCTGGTGCACTAAAACATCATTCATAGGTCCCGGTTTTATGATCCACATCATGTCATGAATAAAAAATGCAACACCCATCGGTAAAATATGGTCAGATGTTGTTGACTTGGATGATGACTGCACCTCACTACGAGAGAAAAATGGCCAGACGTGGTATTTTATGAGTCACATAGGTGGAGGACGTTAAGAATAAATG